>NC_056733.1:1480084651-1480342151 GCF_019279795.1 Protopterus annectens | reverse complement strand
GTAAACTGCACTAATCTGAGATCAATATATGAAGTTTTTACTAGAGGTGGGGTGGGGGGCAATCCATTTTTTCCATAGGAGTTGGCTGAATGGTACATCTCTTAATTACATATTACCTCTTTCAAATCATACAACCTCACATGAGGGGAAACATTCCCTCCCAAAAGTTTTGTATTTATTTTTATTTTTATTTTTATTTTATACTTTGTTCATTGGGTTAGACTCACTAGGCCAGTGGCCTTCTTCAGGAGTGACTCAAGGTGGTTTCAGTAATGAATAGGGAGAGTTTAGTCAGGACACTAGCGAAATTCCCCTACTTGTCATTGCTGCGAGAGACCCATTTTGGAGGAGGACTTCCTGTTTTCATTCCACATGCAGAGGCAGCCTGGAGATACAGGGAGGCAGATGGAGAGACAAAGTGATGACAAAGTGGTGAAAGAAATGAAGGAGAAAGCAAACATCAAGACCAGAGAATGTGTGCAGGATTTTGAGGAAATGTTTCAAAGAAACCTCCACTCCACAAAGGGGGAGCCACCACTGATCCCGGGAACTATCACCCTATTAGCCTGATGAGCCTGGTCTGTAAGGCCATGAAATGCATCATCATGTAACTCATAAACAAAGACATTGTTAACCTCCAAACTCTGGATCCCACCAAGTTTGGGTTTGTGAAAGGCAGATCATACCTCTTAAACCTGATTGACTTCTTTGAGGCAGTCACCAAAGCTGTAAATGAGGGTAAGGTGGTTCACATAGCCTATCTTGACCTTGCCAAGGCTTTCAACACCATCCCCTATTCTGGAATTATAGCTAAACTCATTAAACTAGGTATAAATCCCTACGTCACAAGATGGGTTGCCAATTGGCTCACTGACAGAACTCACACTGTAAAAGTTGCAGACTCCAAATCTGACTTCAAATCAGTGGCAAGTGGAATACCACAGGGTTCAGTCCTGGGACCTCTCCTGTTTGGTATCTACTTCTCTGAAGTACAGGCTAATACAGAAGGCCTTTGGCTAATGAAGTTCACAGATAACTGCAAACTATGAGCCATAGATGAGTCCCCAAATGATGTGGACATCCTAGAAAAGGGCGTCACTGAGACAGATGCCTGGTGTCAGAACCATGGTCTCAAGCTCAATACCAAAAAGTGCATTGTCATCCCCTTTGGTAAAACCTCTGTACCCATGAACTACCACATAGGTGGCAGTCTACTTAATGATGAATGTGTGATAAGAGACCTGTGGACCCAGGTGGACAGTAGTCTCTCCTTTGATAATCACATCGCTACAGTAGTCCGGAAATCCTTCCACATGGCACACCTCATCATAAAAGGGTTCTCATCTAGGAAAAAAGAGGTCATTGTTCCCCTCTTCTCAACACTCACTAGACACGTTATAGAGTACAATGCCCCTTTTGGAATGTACCTCACAAGACATCTGCAGCAGCTGGAAAAGCCACAGAAGTACCTCATAAAGGGGATTACTGGCCTCAAACAGATGCCCTACACTGACCATCTGAAAAAAATCCAGATTTACTCCATAGCATATCACCTACTCTGAGGTGATCTCTGCCTAACATATAAAGCTATGTCAAACCCAGAGCTGTTGGACATGCTACACCTAAAGAAATCCCAATCCCTCTGAGCTACACACTCTATAGACCTAAACCTTGTCACTACAATAAACAGGATATGCTGGAGGGATAGATTCCTGTCCCAGAGACTTCCCATACTCTGGAACAAACTATCCATCTATGTCAAGCAAAGTTCCTCATTAGCACTCTTCAAGAAAAATCTTGATAAGTGGATGGGAAATAGGAAATACACCCCGAGGATCACTTCTGTGGCTCTGCTCGACAGGGGCACAGGAAAATAACCTTCTTGGGTGGCATAAGCCAGAGAACCTTGTTGGCTAGGCTTACTTAGGCTCTTGGGCCAACAGGCTAGTACCTACCTATGAACCTATGACCCTATGAATGTATAATTATAACCCTCCAGTCTGGAGGGTTGCAGGATGATTTACTTAATGGTGCAGAGTGAGCCAGAAAATGAAAGAGATGTTTCCTGGGGAGACATTATGGAGCAAATACAAACGTAGGCTGCAGAGACAATCCTGACGAATAGCGGTGAGATGGAAAACATATTCAGAGAAAGTAAAAGAAGGCAGCAGTGGAGTAGCAGAAAAGAAGGCAGAAGAAAATGAAAAAGGAAGTTTGTGGTAAGGATTCAAAGTATAGAAGATAGCTCCTTTGGGTGTAAAAGCACATGAGGTAAGAGAATTTATTCTGATTAATAAAGAGAGATTTTGTGACATTATATTTGAGACTGTTTTTTCAATGGAAAATTTTCTTGGAGAATATGAAAAAGAAAGATTGTAATCCATGGAGTCTTTATGATAAAAGCTTTTAACAGGGAAACAAAAAAGAAGATTAATGTAGAATTTCAAACAGGGGTAGAAAGAGAGTCTTTGAAAGGACATTTGAAAACTTTATTTAATGACGTACTGGACATTACAAAGTTTATGACAAAAGAAGTTTATGGACTGGTGTTTAGGACTGTAATATTGTGTTAAAAATAGAAATAGAAAAAAATTACACATATATCAAGCATGATAAATGTGGAGGGGAATAGGGGTGTTGTAAAATAATGGGGACAACACAAAACCTTGTTTTTTTGTGTGGAAAAGAAGGACATTTGATAAGTAACTGTAATAAAAGAAAATGTTATATTTATGGGGAAATTGGATATGCAGAAAAAATGTGAATTGAAATGTTATAAATGTAACAGAACCGGACATTTATGGATGCATTGCAAAAATGAAAATAAAAGTATGGAAAAAGAAAGAGAAGAAAATGAACAAAGAGAAGACATTTTAGAAGTAATAGAAATGGAGGAAAATGAGAAATGTTTAAATTACAAAAGAAGGTAGTAAAATATGAAAAATAAAAAAGTTAACAGCAAAAGAGAATAAAGAATTGGAAAGGGGGCATTTCTTTAAATGAGCTATATAAAGTATTAGGACAAGTAAATATAGATTTGGTTGCAGGCCCAGGCAGAATAGGGGATGAAATGTATAAAAATTTAAGGAATTGGTAAAAAAAACTAAAGATTTTGAATGAATGGTTAAATGAAGGTTTTGTGTATAAAGGATTATGCAGTGGAATACTTAAATTCATATAGAAGAAGGAAGATAGAAGAGAATTAAAAATATTGTAGACCAATAGTATTGAATAATAATGACTATAAGACCTTTATGAAAATAATGCAAAAGAGTTTGGAATTAAAATGGAACATATTATGGTAGATTGTGTATTTAAATTATATATATATATATATCTATAGAGAGAGAGAGTATAAAGGGAATGGGTTGTCAACAATTATTAATGACAGTTAGAGAAAGTGTGGATGATATGAACAGAAAAGAAGATGTGAAAATCATGATAGGAGATCTTAATAAGGCATTTGACACAACTGGACATGAAATCTTATGGGTGAAAATGAAATAATATAATAGAAGTGAGAAAGACAGGGAATTATGTATGTTAGAGTATAGTAATAATAAAGTAAAAATACTTGTTAATGGCTGGTTTTCCCAAGATATCCATATGAAAAGTGGTAAAAGACAGGGATGCCCAATGAGTTGTATACTCTTTGTATTAGTTATGAATGTGACAGTATGGAAAATAAATTACCAAATGAAGGAGATGGGGTATATAACACCTGAAGGGTAAAGAATTCCAGTTCTGTTAACATATGCAGATGACATTATAATAATTGCAAAAAAAATTGTATAAAAGAAGTAATAATTTACACAAATGAGAGTCTAGAGATGATAAGGATGACCTTAAATGAAGAAAAAAGTAAAGGTTTTGGTGATTTCCTAATGATTGGAGGTATATATTTTGCAGTCAATGAAATGTCTATGTTTAGTATAACATTTGAGAATAAAGATGTAAGTAGAATTAATTAGAAAAAAAACAATAGAATAAATAAAGCAAACATCTTTTCTGGAGAACATATAAATTATCATTCAGAAACTAAAGCATATTTGATAAATTCAGTACTGATGGGAAAAATAGCATAGTTAGCAAGTGTATTTAAAAAGGAATTATTGCAGATATTTTTTTTCATTTATATGGAATTCTAGATTAAGTCCAATAAAAAAGAGATGCCTTTGTATGTAATAAAGAAGGAAGTTTATGGTTAATTAACCCAGTGGTATGTGCTACTTCATTAACTTTGTACAAAGTGTTAAAATGGATAAATGAAAAGGATGAGAGCTTAGTAGTAAAACTGTATAAATATAATTTTGATAAATTTGGGGGTATGGTAGAAAAGAGTAAAAGAAAAAACAGTGTTTAAATGGAGAAATAAAATGTTATCAAGAAAAAATATTTTTGTGGAAAATAAAATTGATCTATAGAAAAGGATAGAAAAGTGTGAAATAAGAATGTAATGATAAAACATTACTATGTAAAACCATGGGAAAAATAAAGCTATAAAAATGTAAAGCAAATGGTGTAATTAGAAAATAGAATGTCAAGATTTTTTGTGGAGACTGGTAATAGATAAATTGCCAGTAAAAGAAAATATGCCATATAAAAAGAACAGCAATAGCATATGTTTACATTGTCAAGAAGAAACTGCGGAAAACTTATATTTGAAATGTAAAAAGCTATGGTGAAAACTATGTAAAGAAGATTTTTTTTGAAGATATAAAAGAAGTGGACAAAATAAACATGGATATGATTAAATATGGGTATTATAAGAAGAGAAGTGAAGAATATGTTATAAGAGTAGATAAACAAAGTTATTTCATGTTATATGAGTTATATGGAATGAAAGAATAAATGAAATTATGTTTAATGATAAATGAATTTTAGCAACAATGTTAAGTAAAATCAAATGGTGCTTATGGAAAAAGGAGTGGGGGGTCTAATAGGGATGAACATTTAGCATGATTGCATAGGAAATTATGAATATGTGTAAACAGATTTGTATATTTATATTTGTACATACGTAAATATTTGTAAATATGTAATATTTTATAAATAAGAATTATTTTTGTATACAAATAAAGGACTCCTACTCATCATTGTTGTGAGGGGGACCCATTTTGGAGGAGCACTTCCTGTTTTCATTCCAGGCGCAGAGACAACCTGGAGAAGCAGAGTGGCAGATGCAAAGAGAAGGAGATAATGGAATGGTGAAAGAAATGGAGGAGAAAGGAAATATCAAGACTGGAGAATGTGTGTAGGATTTTGAGGAAATGTTACAAAGAAAAATGGCTGATGGAGATGAGTCAGCAAATTATGGATGTACAATTGCAACCCTCCAGGTGGGAGGGTTGTGGGATGTTTTTCTTAAAGAAATAGTGGTGCACACTGAGCCAGAAAATGAAGGAGATGTTTCCTGGTGGGACATTATGGAGAAAATATAAAAGGAGGATGTAGAGACAGTCCTGAAGAATAGTGGTGACATGGAAAAAAAACATATGCAGAGAAAGTAAAAGAAGGCAAAAGTGGAGTAGCAGAAAAGAAGGTAGAAGAAAATGAAAAACGGAAGTACATGGTAAGGATTCAAAGTAAAGATGACAACGAAATGGGCAGATATGAAGTGTGGGACAATTTAATAGCTCCTTTGGGTTTAAAAGCACATGAAGTAAGAACATTTATTCCTATTAACAAAGAGACAGTTTATGACATATCTGAGACTGTGTTTTCAATGGAAAATTTTCTTGGAGAATATGAAAAAAAAGAAAGACTGCAACCTATGGAATTTTTATGTCATAAAAGCATTTAACAGGGAAACAAAAAAAAATCATGTAAAATTTAGAACAGATGTAGAAAGAGAGACTTTTGAAAGGACATTTGAAATCTTTACTTAAAGAAGTACTGGACATTGCAAAGTTTATGATAAAAGGAGTTCATGGACTGATTGTTCAGGGAAAAAAAAATTTCATCTGCTTTTACTGTACTTGTGTTTCTACCTACTTTATTTTACTTTTGCATCATCTTAAAAGTACTCAATTGTATTTATTACTGCTTGGTGTAACTCATTCTAAGCCTTTTGGTTTAAGCACTTGGGCTTCGGGCCAATTGTTTTGCACTGAGAGGGTTTGTGGTCTGCACTGTAGTGGCAGAACAGGTGGCTTACATCCTTCTAGGTTGGGAACTGCTGATTGAGGGCTCAGTGTCTGTTATTCTAAAAGTGTATTAATTCTGGTTTAAGCACTTGGGCTTTCAGGCCAGTTATTTTACATTAAGAGGGTTCATGGTCTGCACTCTTGTGGGAGGAGAGGCTGGACTCTGCCATTCTGAGCTGGGAATTTCTGGTTAAAGGCTTATAGTGCATGCATATCTGAACTGCTTCTTACTGAAGTTGATGCGCCTTGTTTGCTGTGGCATAGACTGGATTCGGGCCTGCTGGATCTAGCTTTGTTTGTGTAACTTGAGCACTAATCCAGGCATTCTCTAAAGTATTCAATTGTATTTATTACTGCTTGGTAGTAACTTGATTAAAGTGTAGCTATCATTCTAAGTCTTTTGGATTAAGCACTTGGGCTTCAGACCAGTTGTTTTACATTAGGAAGGTTTGTGGCATGCACTGTGGTGGCAGGACAGGTAGCTTTCATCCTTCTAAGTTGGGAACTGCTGATTGAGAGCCCAGTGTCTGTTATTCTTAAAGTGTATTAGTTCTGGTTTAAGCACTTGGGCTTCAGGCCAGTTATTTTACATTAAGAAGGTTCATGGTCTGCACTCTTGTGGGAGAAGAGGCTGGACTCTGCCCTTCTGAGCTGGGAATTTCTGGTTAAAGGTTTATAGTGCCTGAATATTTGAACTGTATCTTACTGAAATTGGTACACCTTGTTTGCTGTAGCATAGACTAGATCCAGGCCTGCTGAATCTAGCTTTGTTTATATGCTTGTTTGCTTGTTATTTCCTGGAGCGCTAATTCCACCTAATGCAGCTTCTCAGCACTTCTGTGGATCACTAGTGATATCTGCATTGCTTACTGTACTTATTTCCTTGTTTCACTTGAAAGAAAGTTACTGTTTGTCTTTTTGCATTTAAGTTACCTGTAACACATTGCACTTAAGTTACCTGGCACTTGCTCGCTAAAGCAATTATATAAGTCAGCACTAAAAATTAAAATCACTACACCCTCACTCCCCACTGGCCCTTGTTTTCAATTATTAAGGAATTCCCAATATTATTCTAGCATGTCCAAAAGTCAGTTGTCAATCTCCTCTCCGGTCCAGCTGGTGAATCTGGGAATCTTGAGGCAATGTTATAACTGCCTCATGTACACAGACAACCCTCTCCTCCTCCCAACAAATTCCAACACATGTGAGAGATGCAACCATATAGCCAAACTGGAGGCTAAGCTCTCTCAACTCAGTACTGGCATAACCAGTCAGGAGGAGAAGGAAACCACACTCACTACAATTCCAGTCTCACATAGACCTACTACGACAGCAAACCAAACACATAATCACACAAAAACATACTCAGAGGCTCTAAATAAAGATCTGCCTAAGCAGCAGAGACCTCCAAAGCAGACACCCAAGCAACCGCTACCCCAAAACAAAACACGTGCAACACATATCTCACAAAGCCAGTGTGCCGAACAGTCACAGCCCTTAAGACTAAACAACACACCTGATACACTTGTAATAGGTGACTCTATCGTCAGGCACACTGACGTCCCACTCACCAGGCTGAACAAGGAGAGGGTCATGGTGAGCAGCCTGTCGGGCGTTAGGATCCGCCACATAACACAAGCACTCAGGTCACTCCAAGGCAAGTACAAATATGACTCAGTCATTGTTCATGCTGGTGTGAATGACCTGAGACGTACCTCCCTGGACTATATGAAAAGAGACATAAAGGAGCTCTCTGAGCATGTAGCCCAGGCTGGTATGACCCTTTCCTTGAGTAGCATCTTACCCTCACCAAGAATGATGCCACAATATGAAGACAAGATGATCAATTTCAACAATTGGCTTAAGTACTGGTGTCATTCAAAGGGGATCCAATGCCTGTCAGCTTGGGATGATATGCTCGACAAGCCATGATGCTTCGCTAGGGACGGCTTGCACCTGTCACCCCTGGGCTTTCGGATATTGGCAAAGGCTCTTGCTACCCCCATAGTGCCTTTTTTAGGCAAGGCTCAAAAGACAAACCCACCTCCATAGGTATCACAAGGGACAAGAAACTAAGAGTAATGCTACTCAATGCCAGAAGTCTAAACTTCAAGATGCATGCACTCGAAACTCTCCTTAGCATGGAGAACATCGATATCTGTGCAGTAACAGAAACCTGGTTCAGGGCTCCCGAGAGCACCCCAGCACTACCAGGTTATACCTCATACCATGCTTTTCGCCCCAAAACTTGGACCGAACCACAAAAGGAGGGAGTATCGATATTCATCAAAGATACCCACACCTCCAGGTTGGTGGCAAAGCACGAAGCATCAGAGACTATCCATGTGCAACTAACAGTGGGTAAAACTGCCTTCCAGTTTATAGCCTGCTACAGACCACCCTCCCAAACCCAGGAACCCCACTCGGCCTTTCTGAGAACACTGGAAAATATGAAGGTCTCTCCAAACAGCATTATATTGGGCGACTTCAACTACCCAAACATAGACTGGGAGCATTACTCTAGCTCCAACACCCTAGCCCAAAGGTTCCTAGAATGTATAAACTCAAATGCTATGGAACAACTTGTTACCACTCCCAGAAGATGGGAAAACATACTGGACCTGATCATCACCAACATGGGGACTCTATGCTCCAGACCAGAAGTGTATCCCTCACTGGTAAGATCAGACCATAAACTAATCTCACTGGATATTCACATCCCGACCCCACCCCCTGCCCAGAAAACCACAGTAAAAAACTTCTCTAAAGCAAATTTCACACTCCTGAAAACCGAGGTGGAATCCTTCAAAGCCCCTGGGCCTGTGGAAAATACGGCCCAGACCGCAGAATCCTTTATAAACGCAGTCTATGAACACCTTCAGGAATGCATGGATCATGCGATCCCAAATAAAACCAAGACCCAATCCTCCAAAGGCAGACGTCCTGTCTGGTGGACCCCAGCCATAAACAAACTATACAATAGAAGGAGGATGCTACTAAATGATAGAGCAAAATCCCAAAAAGGGAAGGCATCACTGATCAGTATTAGCAAAAAACTACGGGCACTCATAAAATTGTCTAAGGCCAGCTTTGAGAGAAAAATTGCACAGGACACTAAGGATAATCACAAGGCTTTCTTTAGTTATGTTAGGAACCTGGGTGGTAATTCCCAGATATGCTCAGAATTAGTCCAAAATGACAAAAATACACTGAACCCACAGACATTGCCAACATCCTAGCTGACAGGTTCAGCGCAAACTCCCCCCCCCACCAAAAGGGCAAATATCTTTCCCAGCAGAGTGCTGCCCCCCTGACATCTCAGATGCTCAGGTAAGAGCCGCCCACTCCAAAGCAAAAAACACAGCATCAATGGGACCAGACGGTGTCCCGGGCTGCATCCTACATGAACTCCAAGAAGAGCTAAACCCAAACATAAAACTACTGTTCAATCTCAGCCTTACTACAGGATATGTGCCCAAAGAGTGGCGTACAGCAACAGTGGTCCCTTTCCATAAAGGTGGTGCCTCAACGGATCCTGGAAACTATCCAACTAACAAACTATAAGCCTGACTAGCTTGGTCTGCAAAGCTATGGAAAGGATCATCATGGACCTCATAAATAAAGATATTGGGGACCTACAGACACTGGATCCTACCCAGTTCGGCTTTGTTAAGGGCAGATCCTGCCTCTTAAACCTGGTTGATTTCTTTGAAACAGTCACCAAGGCCATTGACAAGGGGAAGGTGGTCCACACAGCCTACCTGGACCTCGCAAAAGCCTTCGATACAATACCCCACTCGGGCATTATAGATAAGCTCACCAGCTTAAATATAAACCCCTATGTCACTAGATGGATTGCAAACTGGCTCAAGGACAGAACCCACATGGTTAGAATTGCTGGAGCCATGTCAGACTCCAAACCAGTTACAAGTGGTGTCCCACAAGGCTCAGTCCTGGGACCTCTCTTGTTCGGTATATATTTCTCGGAGGTACAGGCCAACACAAAAGGACTGTGGCTGACCAAGTTCGCAGATGACTGCAAACTGGGCGCCATAATCGACTCTCCAGTCGACACAAGCATCCTCCAAAAGGGCCTCATAGAAACAGACAACTGGTGCCAGAGCCATTGCCTCAAGCTAAATGCCAAAAAGTGTATTGTCATCCCCTTTGGCAAAAATAAAGTGCCCACAAATTACCACATAGGTGGTAATCCATTAAGTACAGAAGAAGTAATTAGGGACCTGGGGACCCAAGTTGATAGCAATCTCTCATTTGACAACCACATGGCCAAAGTGGTTAGAAAAACATTTTATATAGTCCACCTAATCATGAAGGGATTCACATCTAAATCAGGGGAGGTCATCGTGCCTCTTTACTCATCCCTCATCAGGCCCATAATTGAGTACAATGCCCCTTTTGGGATGTACCTTACCAGACACCTCAGCAAGAGGATCAAAGGGCTCAAACAGATGCCATATGCTGCCCGGTTAAAGAAACTCCAGCTCTACTCAGTGGCATACCGCCTGCTCAGAGGCGATCTGTGCCTGACGTATAAAGCCATGTCCAACCCGGAATTAATGGACATGCTGCACCTCAGAAAATCCAAATCCCATCGAGCTACACGCTCGAGAGACTTGAACCTCAGCACTGAAATAATTAGGACATGCTGGAGGGACAGATTCATAACCCAGAGGCTCCCTTCACTCTGGAATAAAATCTCAGTCCAGGTTAGGCAGAGTCCCTCATTGACTCTCATCAAGAGGAATCTTGATGAGTGGATGGGAGATCGTAGGTTTACCCCGGGTATCACTTCTGTGTCACTGTTAGACAGAGGCACAGTATACTAACCTCGAAAAAGGGCATAGCAAAATTCATTTAAAATGGGTGGCGAAAGCCAAACACATTCTGGCTAGGCTTATAAATGCCCTAGGGCAGATAGCCTAGTATGAACCTATGAACCTATGATAGCTGGGGTTGTAATATTGTGTTAAAAATAGAAAGAGAAAAAATTATACATACCAAACATGATGAATGTAGAGGGGAATAGGGGTGTCATAAAATTCTTGGGATGACCCAAAACATGTTTTTTTTTTTTGGAGAAAAAAAGGGCATTTGATAAGTAAGAGAAAATGTTATATTTGTGGGAAAGTGGGACATGATGCAAAAAATGTTAATTGAAATGTTATAAATGTAACAAAATTGGACATTTATGGATGGATTGCAAAAAATGAAAATAAGAGTAAGGAAAATAAAGTGAAAGAGAAGAAATTTTAGAAGTAGTAGGAATAGTAGAAAAATTAGATGAGAAAAAAAACAATAAATAGAACATAGAAGATGGTTCTGAAATAAGTGCTGAAGAAGACATTGATCGGTAGTGAAAAATAAAAAGAATTCTATTGGTAGAAGGGGAAAAGGGCAGAAGAAGAATGTTTGGAGGATGCCTTTAATTTACATTATTTCAGGTGTACTCATATTTAAGCGACTCTAGTGTAATAATATGTCTAAACAATTCCCAAACTATTTTATTTACTGTCTGTGTGCATGTATTTCCACAGTACCTGGATTGTGTATAAAATAGATCTTAGGAACTGGCCACTTATAAAGTTAATAATCTAAGTGAGTAAATGCATAATAAATGAATGTGGGGTGAATTCACATGCCAAGGAGTAATTGACGTTTGTCTTCATCAGGGGACTTGCAGCAACAGCAGCAAGACATGCTCAAAAAGGAAGTGCTAGCTGCTTCCACAGTTTGCTTTTATGGGAAACATGATGGTGTATATTAAACACATCAAAATTCACTAAATTATTTTATCCTTTGGTGGGGCTTCAAGGATTATTTATATACTAAAAGGCAGACTAATAGGAACTGCCATTGTGTGTTTTGTTCGGAACAAGATCAGGCAATTGAACTTTAATCCGTGTCTCTGTGGAATCAGTTGTGAAATATGGTTAAGGTGCTTGTTTGTGCATATGCGCCCACCAGTTATCATCATGGTTATGTGCTACTGAGACCCTGACAGTTCTTTTTCTGGATTGTAAGTATGGGTGCCTGATTCTAATTGTGGTGTTATTAATAAATATTGTTAATGCACCTTTGAAACATAGTGCTGAATTCTCCAACCAGCACCTCCATAATGATTTGCCGTTGTTTCTCTAGAAGCAGGTCTCTGACAGCTATTGGTGGCTCTGTTCAACCACGGCCCACAGCAGCTTTCATTCTCACGCCTCACATCATTGCCAGCGATTCTTTGCTGCATGCCTTCACTATGTATGATGCAGCAGGTCAGAAATACATATTACTTTCAGCAAAAGGAGATGGATTACGATAGATCTGACCATTGTTTGTAGACAGGAACCTACTGCTATCTGACCCCTCCTTACTTTCCCTCCATTGCTTTATTTGCCCTCTGGAATGCGTAAGTTAAGTTTTATGTAAAATTATTTTGCAAACTTTTTCATGGTTTACTATAAGAACTACCAATAGCCATTCATATATTTTATGAAATGAATAATGAATTTTAGGGTGCTGCATTTAGTTGGGTGCATAGTTCATTACAGCAAAAGGGCAGACTACAAAAATTTCATGATCTCTATCAACATCCAGAATACACAAAAATTCTCTTTAGCCCTGCTTGAAATAATTTTTTTTTTTTTTGTAAAATATTGTACAGATTTCAAATCTGTAGTCTAACTGTCTAAAACGAGTAGGTCCATGAAGCATTTATAAAACTGTAATCTTTAGTTTAGGATAAAACCGAGTACTGACACTGACCAGTTGAATAAGTAAGGAAGTTAGTTAACCTCTGCCAGGTTTACTTTGTCTGTTAGTACCACGGATGCTGATATTGCAATATGATCAGAAGCACATCAAATATGGGCATATCACCGAAATGCATACCTGTGTTATTGCTCATGTGAAATCAGAGGGCTTGAAACACTACATCACATATTTTCCTATTTGCAAGACAAGTTAATTGGCAACCTGCTTTCTTCTAACAGAAGATAGTTTCTTGTTAATGTTCTTTCTCTGCAGCATTGAAAATGTTCCATTATTCTTGTGGCAGGGTGTGTACTCTACCCAGCCAAGCACACTATCCCCAAAAATGCTGCCATGACTGAATGCCTCCTACCCCAGCAACATTTTTTTTTTCTTTTTGAAATCCAGAAACCTTGCTAGTCCCTGAGGAGCAGGCATTCTTTAAAAATGATGCCATCAATTCTGGCAGTTCTGTAATTGCAGAGGCATACAAGAGCATTTTGAAAATGCATAGTTCCAGACCAGAAGGCTGCGGGTTCTAGTCCCACTCCAGATGATTGGATTGCTGACACTGCAATGCAGCATTAGGGGGCGCTGCACTCATAAGTATGTCATGTTTCAGAATACAGCAAAAAATCAGTCCAGGACCAAGCACAGCTCCACTTAAAAATACTTTAATAAAACAATATTAAAAAACATAAAAAGGTTAGCGCTTTCATGCCCTACAACAGGCACTTCATCAGATAACTTACAGCAGCAAATGCTCATTTTAAATACTACAATCAATTAGTCAATGAAGCAGTTTACGGTCTCTACGGATAGGTTTTAAAGGCACATATCCATTTAACCCTGGTTCTCTATGTGCTTGTAACTGGGTTATCCATCTAGTCTCAGCCTTCTCTACTCTATTATTCAAATCACACCCTCTTGAACAAGTATAAACACACTGTAAAACTATAAAACTAAAAGAATGACCATCATTCATCTGTATATGTTTATATAAGGCACTAGTAATGTCTTTGTGTCTAATACAGCTGATATGCACCAGCAAACACTCCCTCAATGTCTCAATGTCTGTGTTTTTAAGTGGAGCCATGCTTGGTCCTGGACTGATTTTTTGCTGTATTCTGGATTTTGTCTGAACAGGACCTTTACTGCCTTAGACATCTTGGTTTTTACTACTATGTCATATTTCAGATAAGACATTAAACTGAGGTCCCATCTGCTTGAGTTGGTGGTAGCTCAGGTAGATGTAAAAGATCTTATGGCACCTATCAAAAAAATAGTGGAAGTTCCTCAATGCCCTGACCAAATTTACCCAGTAGTATAAATATCACATTGGGTCTCCACTGAAAAGAGGATACTGGACCAGAGGGACTAACTCAATTAACAAAGGATAAATAAAAATATAATAAAAATATATACTATCAAGTTCAGTTTGTATGAAAACTCGTACAAATCTATATAATCAGATTGTAAAATGTATCACACTGGGTTTAGATTTTTATACTGATACACAAAGTTTTTTGTAGTAAACAGCATTTACAATGGAAAGAAAAAATGAGTGTGGATAATGGACATTAATGTATCAGTGCCTGTTTTTCACTTAGTAAAAATACTTCTAGAAATTATTAGGTGATCTCAGTAATATCTCAGCTCATTTAGTCAGCCCCTCTTTGTTGAATATTGGTTCAGCCTTAGTGCTCAGATCAAATGTTTCTTTCCAATAGTAAAAAATATTTAACAGAGTACAGAAAATAAGTACATGGACATAGATGAATGAAGGTGATGTTCATTTGTCACTGTTATTTATCACCCTAAAAGAAGTTTTACACACACAAACACACACTTGTAATAATACTTTTTAATGTTATAATTGTCATCCAGTAGATGTTCTGTACTAAATTCCCTTTAGTTGCACCTCTGACATTCTGCTCAGTTATCTCCCTTTATCTGTCTCCCCTCTTCCTTTTCCTTGACTCTACACAGCAGGCTATTTTTATTTATCAAAAAAGTGTTAAACAAACTGAATGGTTGTTATAATCTCACAGGGAGTGCCCTGTGGCAAACCTCCTCAACTTAAGTTTTATGTAGTTATTGAAGCAGGCTGAGGCAAAATAGTACCATCAACTGACTTCTTCTGCAATATCTGGATCAGCTGACAGTCTCTTGATTGCAAGCTGTAAGCTGACTGCAGGCTTGTGCTCGTCAAATGCATGGTCATGCCACTGCTGTATGTGCTCCTCTACATCCCACCCTCACATCATCCCATACACTAAATTCATTTTTGTTTGCCTTTCTGTGTCTTGTCACCATTAGATTGCTCAACATTATCTCTACCCATATGTTCCCTTCAGGATGATATCTGGTTATGGAGTAACCATGATGCAAGTAGTCATTGAGGGACTTTGGCTATAAAAGTACTGATGTCCCCCTGCATATCCCATAAGCACTCTGGGTTATAGTATGTAATGGGTATGGCTTAGAGATGTCATTCAGTTCTGCACCCATCTTATCTCTCTCCTCCTTTTCCACCCTAATTCACTCGCTTTTATGTTATTTCAGTGCCTTCCTTTTCTCCAACTTTCTTTCACTAATCTCTCATCCCACATCCCCCTTTTCTCTACTACCTTAAAATAGTTTCATATCTTTATCCTTCTAACTTTCTCTCTCTCCTTTCCAATCCTATCTCATACCCTCTTTAACTTCTCAAAACTATGCTGATCTTCTCTTCAACCTGTGTGCAGTTTAATGTAGCCTGACCTACTCCTGATTTTTTTTCACCTTTCTTATCACCTGACAATGCCTAACTATATACTTCTGATCACAAGATATGGGAACTTTAATGGTAGCCAGAGCCAAACTGAACAAAGGTATCAAAGAGGTGAAAAGATCCTATGGCAGAAAAATCCAAAGGCACTTCAGGGACCAGAAGGATACCAGGCAACTATGGAAAGGAATTCAAACCATCACCAGCTACAAGCCTACATCAGCTTCATGTGATGATAGCATCGAGTTTCTGAACCAAATGAACAAATTCTTCAGTAGGTTTGATGCTGACATCAAAAGAACACCATGCAGAATCCCTGAAGACAAGGATGCAGTGGTGCTGAGCTTCAATACAATCTATGTCACCAGAACCCTAAAATGTGTCAACCCAAGGAAAGCAGCTGGCCCTGACAACATCATGGGCAGGGTACTAAGGGAATGTGTGACAGAACTGGCACCAGTACTCACTGACATCTTCAACACTTCTCTCCATCTAGCCAGTGTTCAAAAATGCTTCAAGGAGATGACTATCATTCCTCTACCCAAGAAACCACAGCCAACAACTCTGAATGACTACCGACCAGTTGCTTTAACCTTGATGGTAATGAAGTGCCTGGAGAGGCTGGTCAAAGATCATATAGCCTCAATCTTACTTGTGTTACTGGACACACTGCAATTCGCATACAGGACAAACTGGAGTACAGGGGATGCCATCTCACTAGCTCTCCATGAAACACTGACCCACTTAGAAGACAAAAACTGCTATGCAAGACTGCTATTCATCGATTTCAGTTCTGCATTCAACACTGTCATCCCTCAGAATCTGATATTGAAGCTACTTCAACTGGGCATAGAATCTCATTTATATAACTGGATTCTGAGCTTCCTTACTGAAAGGCCTTAAAAGGTTCATGTGAGACACAACAGCTCTGGAAGTATCATCCTGAACACAGGAGTACCACAGGAGCTTGTCTTAAGCCCTCTCCTTTTCACTCTGTTGACACATGACTGCATGGCCAAACATGAGACGAATAGGATCATCAAATTTGTGGATGACACCACTGTTATAGGCCTGGTCAAAGACAGAGAGGAGGAGGCCTACAGGAACGAGATTGATCAACTACTGGTCTGGTGTGACAGCAACAATCTAGCACTGAATGTCAGCAAGACAAAGGAGTTGATTGTTGATTTCAGAAGATCTCAAGTACCACACAAACCTCTGGTGATGAAAGGGATGACAGTGGAAAAGGTCAAGAGTATAAAGTTCTTGGATCTTCATCTCACAGAGAACTTATCCTGGTCAGTCCATGTATCCAGCACAGTCAAAAAAGCTCAGCAATGCTTGCACTTTCTAAGGAAACTTAGGAAGGCAAAATTACCAAGCTCCATACTTCAGACCTTTTATAGGGGCAACATTGAAAGTGTCCTGAGTCCTGACCAACAGCATTGCAGTCTGGTATGGGAGCTGTAATAATCAGGATCGGAAGGCTCTCAAGATAGTTGTAAGGTCAGCAGAAAGAATCATTGGCACCTCCCTTACTCCTCTGGAAGATCTACACAAATGCCGGTGCATAGACAGGGCCAAAAAGATTTCCAGTGATTCAACACATCCTGCCAATGGTCTGTACACTCACCTGTCCTCTGGCAGGAGATACAGAAGCCTGCATTGTAAGACCACCAGACTAAAATATAATTTCTTTCTGCTCTCCGTTAGACTGTTGAACTCTTTGGAAAAATGAACCATGACATATGTTACATAACTAGCCTATCAAGGGGCTTATTTTATGGATGTGCAATAACTAAATATAATACTAAAGTGGCTCACCTACACACTGAAGGACTGTAAAGTGTAATATGCAAACTGCAATAATTCAGTCTAATCATAGATATGCTGCTATTGTTTCAATTTTACTTTGACAATATTACCTTCATATTGTTCCTTGTCTTCCTTATCTCCAGTTCTGGGATGGGTGTGAGTCGCTGCTGTCCTACTTTACGTATAAATTGCTACTTATTAAATTTCTACTGTGATAGTGTATTCATTTTTCTCTATCTATATGTGCAACTGTTTCCTGAATTGAGAATGAAGCATTGTAATTTCGTTCAGCTACACTGCTAGATAGTTCTGAATGACAATAAAGTTTTCTTTGACTTGACTTTGACAAAAGGTATCCAGTACTGATTATCTAAACTGACCTTACTCTATGTGCACCTAATCTACTAGTGTTTTTGTTTTGCCTGCTGGACTTAAACACCAGAGCTGTCACAACTTGTAATACTTGTCTAGCTATCCTTAAAGAGTGCTGTTCTAATTTATGTATATATCTATGAATATTGTTGCATTTTACTTGTTTATAATCTATGTATTTTTGTTAATGTATGCATATGGATGGTTTATGAGAACCGTTGCATTTTATTCATTTGTAATCTAAATACTTTTGTTAATATATGCGTGTGAAGCTTTTCTCCCCATGTCGCTGCTGAAAAGTGTTTTTTGCATAGCCCTGTCAGCCCAGTCAGACTTCCATGGTCAAAAAAGGCAATAAATAAATAAAGTAGGACCTCAGGTAACCATATCCCTCTTGAGCAGATAAAATATGCTGGATTCCCAGTCTCCACCAGGAATGCACTAGCAGGAGACCTGCCTTGTGAAATGTCACTTAACATTTGTGTGACAGATGTGAGCAGGTATTGACTCTTTACCCCTAGCAGCTGGACCACTATCCGAATTTGGGTTAGATGGATCATACTCAGAGGTCTACCCATCTACACCTTACAGCCTTCTATAACCCATTTTCATACAGCACCATATGACAGAAGACATGTCCCACCCCATATCAAAAGTTGAAGTATTAACATAAAGTGATAGCCTGAACCACATCTGACCAAGGAAAACAAATACGACTGAGCTAGATCTTATTGAAAAACTTCATTGAGACTGTTAGATCCTTGGGGGAACGGAGCTCACATTTGGCAGATCAGTCCACCCATTCCTCATATGTAAGAATATTCCTTTGAGCCAGCCATTGGCTTAAAGTGCAGAGCCATAATCATGTCAGACTTGTAGAATTACTATTAGGGAGCTAGCTTTACTATAAATCCATTCATTATTCAAATGTTTTTATGTGAGCTCTGCCCTATCTACCACCAGTGTATAAACCTTTACAGATGTTGCTTTTCTCATCTACCATCACCACTCCATGTGCCTGATGTTGTTTTCTCTGCCTGAAGGTGATGCCTGCAATGACGACCATGCCAGTCACATACACACTGACAGTGTCTTACTGCAGCACAGAGTTGCCCTTATCCATCCACATGTCTTACTCCTTAACTTGTCATGCATAATTCTAGTAAAAATTGCTCTCCCCATATGTCTCTGTGTCCTGCTCCTCCACCATGCTGCTTCAAGCTGTAGGCTTATTATGTTGTTCCTTTCCAGAGTACCAAGGCTGATGGGTTGTCTGCACGTTAAGCACCACACACATTTCCTACCACTGTACTATCGCTGAGGAGTTAAGGATGTGCGCGCTCACACAAACATGCACCCACAAATTCACATATATGTTTCTCACATGTTTCTTTCCACAGTGCTGGAGATGCACCATGTATTCCCTGTAGCTACACCACAATCTTGTTAGAGAATGCTTAAAAACCTCACATACACACACGCACACACGCACACACACACACACACACACACACACACACACACACACACACACACACACACACACACACACACACACACATATATATATATATATATATATATATATATATATATATATATATATATATATATATATATATATATATATAGATATATGCATACACGCTTTTACCTCATAACTTGGCTGTACCTTTGTACTTTGGGCTTAGGCCTTATTCATCTTAATGTAGCAAATTCAAAATGTTAAAGGATAAATGTGTTTTGTGGGAACTTTTCTATATTCCATCTCTGTGCTTTCTGTAAATGAATCCCAGCATTTCTAGCATTCAGCTCTAAAACCAAAAACTTGACCTTAGCCTGATTATCATTATTATTTCACTGAAGTGTGAGTATTGTCATGGAACTAAATCCAACACTGTAAATACTTTTTCAAGTTACATTTTAAGATTTCTTTCTGCTTGACTTCATTTCTAAAGTCAAATAGTCCCCAGAGATATATGTAGTTTCAAGAAACAGTACTTTGGTTAAAATATATCATTCTCTCTAGTTCTGGGAAAGTTCCTACTTTTTCTTATAAAGGCTGTTTAAGATGGATAAGCACAATGACAAATGATAACACCTATTATGCAATTATGAACAAAATGGAGCTCTTTGATTAAATATGGAACATCACAACAACAATCTTAAAATCAAAAACTGTTAAACTACTAAGTTGCTTAGCAACATGCTTCTTTTAATAGCTAATGTCTATCAGCTTTCAGACCTTTTTTGTTGTTGTTGAATATTTCATAATTTGAATTTGAGGTCTGACAAATTTGGTCATCTTGTTATGATTCCTCTTTTACCAGCATTTGATTGCATTGTGTGACCTTTTGTTATACTGCATTTTTATACTAAGGTAAATGAGTTTAAAATCCTTCATGCATGATGATTTACTGTCATATATATTATTATTCTATAAATAAATACTTAATGAAGAACACAGCTGCATACTGAAATGATCCTCAGCATCTACTTGCAGGAAAACTACTCTTTCTGCTTCTTTACTAGATACGTTCTCATTAACTTCCAGTCAGACATTCCCATGACTGGCCAAGGTTGCTGCCCAAAGTAGTATAAAACTGCATTAGTAACTGGAGTGCTAAGTGATTTTATGTGTGCATTATGTAAGACTGGAAATGGTGACATGATTCTACCTGCAATCCTCATTGGCTGAAATAAAGTTATATGATCACAAAACCAAAACACGCTTCCTGTCAATATTTAGACATCAGTGAAAAAGGGAAGAAAACTATTAATTTAAGAAGACAAATGGTGGCATAAAATTGTTTATATAGTTTAATCAGTGATATTTGACATGAAGGCCTACCACATATAACCTCTAAAAATGCAAATAGAAAGGAAAGGAGGTAGAACCTAATGCACACTACCAAGCAAAATAAAGAAAGTAATTAATCTTGAGCAATGAGTCAAATCACTTCAAGATAAGGTAGATGATTTGGAGAGTAGGTCAAGCTACAATAATTTGAGAATCAACAGACTACCAGAATGTGCAGCTCATCTATTGTTGAGAGACTGAGTATCTAAAATAATTAGAGAAGAGATTCACCTACTAACATACACATTGAAAGAGATCATAGGAATCCATATGATTGGCAAAAGAACAGCAAACTCTGCATCACAAGGCACATCTTGATGGCCTTGGAATCCTTCTATAAAACAGTAGCTTGAAAAGACTAGTAAGAGGCACAGAGATGTCCCATGTCAGAAATTAATTCTTAGATATATAGTCAATTACTCACTGGTGTTATATTCACAGGAGGAAGGAAGTGAAGATCTTAAAGAAATAATTTCCTGGGTCATTACATGTTTGATTGGATACCCAGGGATCCTGGAAGTAGAGGACATGGAAATATGAAGAGTCATCAGTAATTTGGTGGCCAATCAAAAATAAATCAAAACCTAAACCATCAAAAACTAAAACTGTGCTTTTTAGAGCTCATCAAAACTATCCAAATCTTTTAACTCAATACAAACTAAAAACTTGACCCCCCCCCCACACTAGAAATAACATCCTTCAAATACCTTGGGATTTTGCTAGACCTGAGCAATAAAGAAATAATCTCTCCTTATATAACCTCACCTGGAAGAACTGATGTAAGCTAGAGAGTTCTCTTAACTCATCTTGAATATAGCATCTCCATTCATTTCATCATTTCATCTACGGCATTCAGAAAAATACATTTACTGTACAGACCAACATAAATAAAGCTTTTTATTTCATCACAAACTCCCCTTCATGTACACACCCCTACCAGACTATCTTCAAAGCCAAATGGCTTCTTATCAGAGGGAAGACATTTTCTTTGGATTGCTCTTCAAATTCTTACATCTTGAAACATCTCCTCTGTTGCAGTTAAACTTACTGCAAAAACTCTTCTTACAACCTCCGAAGTTGCTCATATACAACTCCTGCTAGCACCAAAAACTGAACTACAATGCATTAATCACGCATTTTGTAACTAAAGCTCTGGGAATCTTTTCCAGTCTACCTAAAAGAGCTTTCATTTTGTGCCAAATTTAGATCTCAGTTTGTAAAACATCTCCACAACCAAATCTAATGTACGTGCTTGTCACATTGTTTACCTTCTTTAACCTTTATTCCTTTTAATTTCTTTCACTTCCTTCTTCAAATCCTTTCATCATATCATCTTGCTGATAAGCCATTGTTGTAAATGCTATACATACTTGATTTTTGCGCACTAATTTATGGAAATGTTGTACATTTGCTATTAACTATCTGTACTATTGTGATTGTTTTCACCAGGGCTGTGCCTGAAACTGATCCATTGTGATCAGTCTATTATCCTGATAGGCAAACATGAATAAAATAATTTGCTATGAGAAGAGGCAAAACCCTAGGGCCAGATGATTTCCCTTTAGAACTTTGTAGAATGGGTGTAGATGATATGATGAATGAATGAATTAATTAATTAATTTACATTTTGGTTACAGGGTGGAGCATTCTTCACAAAATGACCAATTGCAGGGTCAGCCCAGATTATAATCACATTGTAACAATGAAAAGCAATCAATTGTAATAACAAATGCAATAGACAACAACTATCAATAGACAGTAGATAATATCGTGGATTTGGTATTAACCAACATGTGTAACCACTGCAGCACCCCTACAGTATCATCCTCCCTGGTAAGATCCGACCATAAAGTGGTCACTTCCAAAGTCACCATCTCCCCTGACCCCCCTCTAGCTAGGGTAAAAAAAAAAACTTCTACAGAGTTGATTACAGCCTCCTGAGGGATGGTATAAACAGCTTCACAGCCTCCTCCCCCTCTGTAGGGACTGGCACCAATGTCTAAATCTACAGCAAAGTACTATATGAGCAACTATATAGATGCATGCAACAGGAATACCTGACAGGACAGAATCATCCCCCACAAGGAAGAGCAAACCTGTCTGGTGGACATCTGCAGTAAATAAACTATATAACAAAAGGAAAAAATTGCCGTCCAAGACCAAGAAGGAGCAGGTGCCCAATTGGAAGTAATCTCTCCTTAACCTGAACAAGCAAATAAGAATACTAGTGAAATCCTCTAAAGCCACCTTTGAGTCCAGATTTGCGACATCTACTAGAGACAATCATAAGGCCTTCTTCACATATGTCCGCAATCTCAAAGGAAGCACCCAGATCTGTTCAGAACTGGTGGTCAAGGAGACCACATACACAAATGCTGCTGCTACAGCCAACCTACTGGCTGACAGATGCAGTGAAAACTTCACCCCTCTGTTCCCCCCCATCAGTAAATCAAGACATCCCCAGTACCTGCCCCCTACCAGTTATCTCTAGGGAACAGGTCATCACTCTCAAAGGCAAAAAATACAACCTCCGTGGGACCTGATAACATCCCAGGCTGCATCCTACATGAACTTAGGCATGAACTTGCAGCACCATTATGCACCCCATTCAACCAAAGCCTGAGTACCGTCTTTGTCACAGCTGAGTGGAGGACAGTCACTGTCATCCCTTTATACAGAGGTTCACCAATCCAGGAAATTATAGACCCATCAGCCTAACTAGCCTGATCTGGAAGGCCATGGAATGGATTATCATGGACCTCATTAACAGGGACGTTGGCAAACTCCAAACACTCGATCCCACACAGTTTGGCTTTGTCAAGGGGAGGTCATGTATGTTAAATCTGGTCGACTTCTTTGAGACAGCAAAAAAGCTATGGACGAGGGGAAGATGGTGCACACTGCCTACCTTGACCTGGCCAAAGCCTTCACACTATTCCCCACTTGGGCATAATAGATAAATTCTCTCCACCAGGCATCAATCCATATGTTACTAGATGGGTAGCAAACTGGTTCACTGATAGAACCCACTTAATCAAAATAGGGGAAGCCACCTCAAGCAGTAGACCCGCAATGACCGGTGTACCCCAGGGATCAATCCTGGGTTCTCAGTTATTCAGGATATATTTCTCTGAGGTCAGGCCAAAATCAGTGGGCTATGGATGACCAAGTTTGCAGATGACTGCAAGCTGTGTGTGGTCATCAATTCCCCTAGTGAAGTGGACGTCCTCCAAGAGGGTCCCATCCAAACAAATGACTCGTGCCAGAAACATGGCCTCAAGCTTAATCCCAAAAAATGCATCATCATCCCCTTTGGGGAGAGTGATGTCTCCACATATTATCACATTAATAACAATGTCCTAAGCTTGCAATCAGTCGTGAGGGATTTGGGCACCCAGGTTGATAGCAACCTGACTTTTGACCACCATGTTGCTTCCATTGTATGGAAAGCTTTCTACTTGGCCCACCTCATAATTTAGGGTATCTCATCCAGGGACAAGGAGGTCATAACATCCCTGTATTCTTCCTTTATAAGGCCAATTATTGAGTACAATGCCCCCTTCAGCATGTACCAAGGAAAGCACATGCAGCAGCTGGAGAGACCACAGATGTTCCTCACCAGGAGAGTCCAGGGCCTCAAACATCTACCCTACACAGATAGGCTAAAAGCCCTGTTCTCTACCCAGTCTCATACAGACTCCTCAGAGGTTACCTCTGTCTGGCATACAAAGGAATCTCAGACCCTGCCTGGGGTGGGACTGCTGCATATACGTAAGTCAAGAGCCACTCAAGTAACCCACACACGCAATGTCAACCTAGTCTATGAATTCAATAGGACTTGTTGGCAGGACAGATTTGTGTCCCAGAGACTCCCTCATCTATGGAAAAGTCTCCTTCTCCAGGTCAAACAGAGTACCTCATTATCCCTTTTTAAGTGCAACCTAGATAACTGGATGAGAAACAGAAAATACACCCCTAGGATTCCACCTGTGTCCCTGCTGGACAGGGGCTTTGTGTGCTGACTTGTCTAAACATGGGCTAAACTCTTGGCTAGGCTTATAAGAGCCTCAGGACCAGTAGCCTAGTAACTTCCTATGATCCTATGATTCCTAAGCATAACAGAACAGATATATGACTAATAATACATAGAAGTGAATGCATAAGAACAGTAAAAGCTGTACAAAGAAACTGCAGTTCAGGGAAATATTGATAGTTGCATATTCCGCAGGGTTTTAGAGGATAGTTGTACTGAACTGAATTGAATTACTGTAACTGAAGTGTGAACTAATGTCTGTAGTTCAACAGTAGAAAGTGAAGGTTTACCTACAACAAGGGGACCTGCTAGAATAGTAGTTCTGTTGAAGGGTAAAGGAGCCAGATCAAATATGAAACATTACAGACATAGATCAAATATGAGACATTACAGACATAGATCAAATATGACATTACAGACATAGATCAAATATGAGACATTACAGACATAGATCAAATATGAGACATTACAGACATAGATCAAATATAAGACATTACAGACATAGATCAAATATGAGACATTACAGACATAGATCAAATATAAGACGTTAACAGACATAGATCAAATATGAGACATTACAGACATAGATCAAATATAAGACATTACAGACATAGATCAAATATAAGATGTTAACAGACATAGATCAAATATGAGACATTACAGACATAGATCAAATATAAGACGTTAACAGACATAGATCAAATATGAGACATATGAGACATTACAGACATAGATCAAATATAAGACGTTAACAGACATAGATCAAATATGAGACATTACAGACATAGATCAAATATAAGACATTAAAGACATAGATCAAATATAAGACGTTAACAGACATAGATCAAATATGAGACATTACAGACATAGAGCAAATATAAGACGTTAACAGACATAGATCAAATATGAGACATTACAGACATAGATCAAATATAAGACGTTAACAAACATAGATCAAATATTCGCGGTGGTGTTGCTGCGGTAGCGTTGTCGCCTCACAGTAAGATGCTGTCCGGTTCGATTCTCAGCTAGAGCATCTTCTGTGTGGAGACATGCGTGAATGGGCGTACCTTCGTTGAAGGTTGTGCATCAGGGCTGGTAACTCAGCATGTAAAAATCAACTACCAATCATTAGCGGACCGGAGTTCTGCGGTGGCGACCCCTAACCGGGAAAAGCCGAACGATACAAACAAACAAACATAGATCAAATATGAGACATTACAGACATAGATCAAATATAAGACGTTAACAGACATAGATCAAATATGAGACATTACAGACATAGATCAAATATACGACATTACAGACAGAGATCAAATATAAGACGTTAGACATAGATCAAATAGGAGACATTACAGACATAGATCAAACATAAGACGTTAACAGACATAGATCAAATATGAGACATTACAGACATAGATCAAATATAAGACGTTAACAGACATAGATGAAATATGAGACATTACAGACATAGATCAAATATAAGACGTTAACAGACATAGATCAAATATGAGATATTACAGACATAGATCAAATATAAGACATTAACAGACATAGATCAAATATGAGATATTACAGACCAATTTCACTGCTGAACTTGGATAAAAAATATTAACCAAAAGACTAGACTATGTATCAGCAAAGCTTATTCAACTAGAGTGAAGTGGATTTTCACATCAGAGTCAGGCAACTGATAATAGATGGGAGTTAATTAATTTTCTATTCACAAACAAGGAGATCACATTACACGGGGTATTGTGTCTGTGGTATAGTAAAAGCATTGAAGTTCTCTGTAAAAGAGAACTGGAGGTGACCTTCAACAAATGGGTCCTATACAACAGACCATTCTTTGATGTCTTGGTAAATAGAACAGTATTCAATAAAGGAAAGATTTAAAGTGGCACAAAGCAGGTTTGTCTACTCCTTACTAGTCTTGTCCTATTACTACCAAAAGAATTAACAAGTGGAATAAGAAATGATATATGAACGCTAACAAAGAGAGACTGTACATGACTGTCTTCATATCAGTAGCAAGGAAAATTGGCATGATGCTTCCCAGAATTCTAAATATATTTCAGCACTATTCATAAGTAAGGCTTGACTTAAATAGTAAGAAAATAGTATCTGTGAGCATAGGTAGAAGATAGGATAGGATCCCAGTGGAATAATTAGAGAAGTGAATCTAAACAAACTTAGGCTTAGACATGGGGCACACATTTGAACGAAAAGTGGACTGAAATCTAGAATCGATTAATAACAGTCCAAGAATTATTATTAAAAGAAGGATACATTCTGAACACATTGAGAGACAGAATAAATGCAGTCAGCATAATGCAATCACCACTAATCCTTTATCTTTTAGGATGCATTCCAATTCCATATAACCACCTAGGGCAAGACAAGTTAACAATATGTAACAGACAAATATACCAAAGGAAAGTGGGACATTAGAACACAGAAACAAAGATACATGCACTGTGTAATATAAAGGATGGGGTTTAATACACATACTGGCACAATCACTGGCTTATAATCTAATACAACTGATGAGGCTAAATAAAAGAGGAGCAAATAAGTGTAAGGAAATGGAAACGACCAAGCCAAGCATGAAAACATACAGGATGAAAGGATAGATAAGTGGAAAAAGTGGCTAGCAAGTAAAAAGGACTACTTATGGGGCTGATGGAATATCTGAAAGTTTGGAATAAGTCTCGAAAGTTAAATGTCATTTCAAAGAAAGACAGGGAGACTGGGAGAAATTAGAACTCACAGAATGGAAAATAACTCATCCAATACAATGTGGGTTGCCATCAAGCAAATGTAATATTAAGCAACATTGCCTTTTGCAGGTGAGACATGCTTTTCTGCAACTACCACCCAGCACAAATATACTAAATTACTAGATTTACAGTTGCAAAATCACAGAGAAAGGGTAACATCACCTGCAATTCTAACACTGAAAAAAAACAGGGCACTACCTACATTTCTCAGAAAAAAACAAATAAACAAAATATAATTTACTTTAACTATTATACTGAAATTTACTTTGATAAAACTGATGTTTATAAACGTGCTTTCAGATACATGAAACAAATCTGGGAATAATAAACTGTATAGAAAGAGCAAGCTTCATAATACAGTACCTTTGAGTACTGATTCAAATAGAGCATGTCATGCTGAGTTTTATCATCTATAATTCATGTTGTAACAATTCAGAGGCAGAGATGCAACGCCGTGTAGCAGAGCAGGTATAGATGTGTTTCAGTTTAAATAATCCTTGTATCCATATATGCGCAGTTAGTTACACAAAGTTCCCTGAAATAATCATCGGAGAGAAACAACAACTGTACAAGTGGCCAACAGAAGAGAAGAAAGAATTACAAACAGCTTTAAAATCTGTTAAACACTAAATTTGTTATCTGGCATGGGATGCTGCACTGTTAGACACTTCATTAATTCCTTTTTAAAGGTTGCTTGAGGTATTTAATTGATTGCTGTTGCTCTTATATGTTGGCCACTGACTGCTATTCATGCTGTAGCAGAAGGTTAGCGTTTTTAAGTGAGGGGTTCTTAATAAAAGTATGTTAAGCACTTTTGTGACATTAGAATGGTTCTTAACAAGCTTGCATTTTCACCTGATTTGGAGCTTAATGTCCATGCTGCATGCACTACATATATACTTTGTGGTATCTTGTAAGTCATGCAACAAAGAAGCAGTCTGTGGAGTCTATGCGTCTGCTCAGGGGATGTTACTTTTCAAGGAACACATCACCTGGGGAAATAACAGAAAGCAAATGCCATGTCTCAGTATAGAGCTTTTTATACATCACCATAGTTTTTCAGTTCAGTCTTTGCATTAGACTTTTCAGAGATGCTACATAACAGTATTCAAGTTTCCCTTGCAAGATCCTGATACAACATAACAGAGGTCATTTGCATCAGTTCCACTTGACCTTTTAAGTACTGCAATTCCTTTTCCCAAATTTGTACTTTTCTTTAACTTCCCGGTGATTCCTACTGGTTTGAAATCACATTTGTAGGTTCCAGCTGATTCTCCCTTTTTAGTTCCCAAGGCCTTTCAATGCACTTTCTGGTATTAGTGCATTATCTCTCTCTTTCTCTCTTCCTTGTGAAAGCTCTGAAAGCTCTGCTCCTTTCCTTTTCCTGACCTCTGTCTGTCCCTTTTGCACGCATGGGGGTGTAGTTTCTTTGCTCCCAGGGTAGGCTTGTGGAAGCAGAGTCTAGTTATATTCCATTTCTTCAATGTCACACTCAGAAAAGCCTTTCTGTCCTTTAAATGCATTTTCACTCCTCCCCCTACATCCTTAATTTCCCGTCAGAGTCTAGTGATGTCTATTTCATTATAGCCTTTTACTCTGGAGAAAGGAAATAACTTCTGCATAGATAGACAGATAGATAAACCTTACTGGAGAAACTAAAGCAATACAAGGGTTGTTATTTCTGCTTAAAGTGTCCAATAAACAAAATCCTTTGCAGAAAGTCAAATTACATTGTTTCCACTGGGCCAGCCACAGACAAGTCTCACTAAACAAACTTCCAGTATCTTGAAAAGTCATTTAGTAGAGATAAATCACTAAACACAGAAATGTCCCAAAAGCAAAATACAAATCTGTAAATCGATGTATAAAAAGCAGAAACATATTCCGACTTAACTATATGACTGAATCTGTGTTAAGAAAAAAGAAGAAAAAGACATCAAATCAGGATTGCGACATAAATTAGACACATTTTATAACAATACAAGGGCAAATACTCAGTTTTGAATACATTACCTGGCTGAGACTCCTGATGAAAGGGAACTCATAAACCCCACAAACAAGAAATGAAGTAATAGTGGAAGAGCTATAAGAAATCAATTAAGTATACATACACAGAAGACCACCAGTCCTCATATCTACAGAACACAGAAATTTAGTCAAGCTAACCTTAGATATACATGTAAACTGTATACAAAAGTAAAGCATTGAATAAAGACAAATGCATATTCAAATAGGAATACAACAAACATAAAAAGTATTACAGAAATTAATTTCTAAAGGCAAGAAGCAATAGGCAAACCAGCTTAGGAAAATTATTGGGTGGGTATTATTGCTTACATTCTAGGGGGAGCATTAATGCTTACATTGTTTTTCAGTTCCTTGAGTTGTCACTAAATTGATTGGTTTTGTGAAGATATTTAAGCCTGTGCTACATGGAAAACTGCATATGTGCCATTCAACCTTATTAGGTGTTATATTCCTGTTTGCTGCCAACCTATAATGCAACTTTCCTGCAGCTGTGAGTTATTGTAAATTAAAATCTGAGAAACACTCTTTTAAATTGAGCATGTAAAGCAGTTTTTTTGCCTCACTTTTTAATATGTCATTTTCTTCCCTTAAACACAAGAAATGAACATTGCATAACAAAACAAATGAAATAAATAAATAATACAAATGCAATTGTAACATAATCAGAAAAAGAGGAAAGAAGCATCGTTAGTGCAGAGGATTAAGCTAACATACACTAATGAGCTTCATCTGTAGCTCGCAACCTGCAGAATTTGAAAACGGGTACAAAGGTCCTTGAAAAGTAACTACATCCAGCCAAAAGTCTGGACATTTAATTAGTATACAATTTGAATAAAAAATAGCACATAAGTCTTCTCACTTTCAGTAGGAATGTGAGATACTACTCAAAAGCATGACTAAAAACAGAGTGACTGAAACATATAAGCAGTTTATCAAAGAGGCAGTATGCAATCTGTAGTGTTTAATTAACAGTATTGCAAAATTCTACCACACAACTTCATTATTTCTGCTTCTGAAAACAAAAGATGTAAGATGTGCATCTTCCTTAACTTATTGGTGCCCCTAATATGCTCGTCATGAAATGTGGTTTTCTGTGTAATAAACTGCTTCAAAAATCATGTGTAATGAAGAGGGTTCAACAAATTGTGTGGACTGGTAAATCAAACCTGAAAATAAGGACTTGCTTCCAAAAATTGGTACATTATGTGCATCAGTAAACCTGGAATGAAAATAGGCATGTTCCTCCAAAACAAGGACAGTTGAGAGGACTACCTTCACCATTTAGTCTGATTTTTCAGCCTCTGTTTGGTTACTAGCTAGCTATAAGCAAGTCACCCCCAGCCTAGTGAGTTTACTTGGTTAACAAATTAATTAAAAATGACAAATCAGTACAGTAATTAACACTTTGAATGAATATTTTGCTTAAAAATAAAACACACAGACTTTTATCTTTCACTGTTTCCAATGTCTGACATACATCATGATCACTTTTTATATACTAGAAAATTATACATAAAGAAATGGTGTAATCATTAATATAACAAAATATAACTACAATGCATAAATGGGAATATGTTTATCAAGACATGCAAGAATAATCATTTCATTTTAGATGGGCGTTATACGAGGTATGTAAACAATGCAGCATCCAGGAGTGAAACGTTCATCTTCCTGTCACATCAAGCATCACAATATACCTTGCTTGTCCATTACTCCCCTATTATGCCCACTCTGGAGGGCATTGTTGCTTAGGCATATAAATATATATGTTTTTGTGTGCGCGTGTGTGTGTGTGTGTGTGTGTGTGTGTGTGTGTGTGTGTGTGTGTATATCTGTGTGTAAACACATTATTTGATAACTCATAACCCACTAGCCAAGATTGTGATAAACTTCAATGACACAAGTTACACCATCCTGCCTAAATTACTAACAGATGCCACTAGGGTATGCATCGGTATCAAATTAAACAAAACACAACCAGGAAGCAATTATGTAAGTGATGAGTAGGAGTTAATGAATGGCTCCATATTTCTTGTTTGACAAGTGCTGATGAAGCATATAACAAATTGATCAAATGAATGTTCTTCTTTTGGCTTTTCCTGGTTAGAGGTCGTTACAGCGGAACTCTGGTCCGCTAATGATTGGCAGTAAATTTTTATGGGTGCCGAGGTGCCAGCTCAATGCCTAACCTTCAGCAAAGGCACGCCCATTCTACGCATGTCTTTGAAATGCCACTCTACCGCGGGGAGGACATGCAGACTCCACACACAAGGCGCTCCAGCCGAGAATCGAATGGGAGAACCTCTTGCTGTGAGGCAACAACGCTACCACTGTGCAAAGCAATATTTGATACATTTCTACACTACTCATTAAAGCAAAGAAACATAGTAAAAAGTGTGTTTGGTAGTTTGGTGTTGTTATATGTGGAGGGGATGTTTTTTTTCTTGTGATTTGTAGTGTTAGATGTTATGCAATCCGATGTTATGGGTTTTAGATGTTTTGGGTTTTAGATGTTCTGGTCTCAATGTTATGAAATTAGATGTTATGGGTTTTAGATGTTTCAAAGTAGACCCATATATATATATATATATATATATATATATATATATATATATATATATATATATATATATGTATGTGTGTGTGTGTGTGTGTGTGTGTCTATATATATATATATATATATATATATATATATATACACATATATATCTTCCCTACATACATTTGTTTGACAAACACAGGGGCGTGATTTAATGCCGATGGTGTGAATAGCCAAATGGTGGATATGTCTATGGTACGGAATGTTGATAAAGGTAAGTGGTGTTGGGGGGGAATAACAGCGTGTGTCTGTGTGTGTGTGTGTGTGTGTGTGTGTGTGTGTGTGTGTGTGTGTGTGTGTGTGTGTATATATATATATATATATATATATATATATATGTATATATATATATATATATATATATATATATATATATATATATATATATATATATATGCGTGTGTGTGTGTGTGTGTGTGTGTGTGTGTGTGTGTGTGTGTGTGTGAGTTAGGGTAAGGGTCATGTGTGAGTAAAGGATGGGTGTTGTTTGTGAGTCTGTGTGTTTTAGCATAAGAGTAAGTGCTAGGTAAGGGGATACATGTAGTGCTGTTTGTGTGCGTTTATGAATGTCTGTGTGTCTGAGTCTGTCTTGTGTAGTGGCCATGCTATGTGAAGGTTTTACTGATAGTAATGTGTAGGGTTAGGTTTGGGGGAATGGGCAGTGTTAGGGTTAGCACCCATTACGACGGTAATGCATGGATGGAATAAAAAGAGAAGCTTTCATACTCATTTACAACCATTATGACTTTATAGACTATACAAGGGCAAGGTTTGTAGATCAGGCATGGTATTTATCATATTATATTAGATTTTGCTGACCTTTTAATTAGAAAACTGGCATATTTATGAGCTGAAGATATTCAAAGCTTGAGTGGAAACTAGTATTGCAAGTTAGATATTTAAAATTGATGTATTAATGTTTAAGTCTGAACTGACACCATCCAAGTGGTAAAATGCTATGCCACTTTAGAAGTGTTCTTCAGTAACCTCTCTGAGAATGAATGTTTGGTCAAGAGTGATACTGGTGCAGTTTGTCACTTGGTGTGATAAAGAGCAGGTATTGTCACAGCTTTGGTGGCCTGGTAAAAGGATAATTGTTAATAGATGGTCTGTTGATATGAATCACAATATCCTGGATGCAGTGTTTAACTGCTACACATGACTATTGATGTTATAAACTGGAGCATAAGCTGCCATTTGAATTGATATTAAACATATTTGTTCTTTTCAAACCAGACTGCAGACATTAACTAGAGCTCACTTGAAACTGAACAAACTACAAAGGTTGCAACAAATGGTGGATACGAACAAGGACTTAGTAGTGGTGGAACAGGGTAAATGGAATGAGTGTATGGTATGGGTGTTTTGGATGAAGAAGAATAACAGAAGGAGCCTGGCCAGGGGAATGATAAGGTAATTTTAACATGTTCATTCAGATATTTGTAATGGGAAAGGAGATATCATTTGGCTATGTGAAAGGCACAGATTTAATAGACAATACTGGGGCAAAGGGAGGGCATCATGGAGTTGTGTATTTCATAATGTTTACTGACTGTATTTAGACTATGTGTTTCTTAATTATGCCAGTTAATTGTTCTAAAGTAATGGGGGGCACTACAGATGGTGTGTCTCATATGTCTTCTGTTTTTTAAGACCATTATGGTATGAGATTTAACCCCCTATGAATAAGTATAGGGGACCAATATAAGGAATCCTACACCTAATGACTGCATTTAGACTACATACATTTCAGTTGTGCCAGCACTGGCTAACTGTCTTTGAAATGGACTTGGTGTTCTTTATTAATAAAATTAGAAGTTTTCATGCTTGTTTACAACAGTTATGACTTTATGGACTATATAGGGTTTTTAGATCAAGCATGCTGTTTATCATATTATATTAGATGTTGCTGACCTTTTATTTAGAAATGTGACTTGTTTTTAAGTTGATGATTTTCAAAGTTTGTGTGAAAATTATTATTGCAAGTTAGAAATTTAAAATTGATTCATTCATGTTTCTAGTTGCCTGCCTGCCCCTTATGTTAAATTAACCATATATCTCCTTCCCTCTCTCCTTTCACTGGCTGGTGTGAGTAAGCACAAAATTATCATTTTGTGAAATCGCTCCCCTTCAACTATTTAAATTTATTGACCATCCTACTGTATTCCATAGTACCAGAATACAAAAGTACTCACCCCCCTTTCAATCTATCTTGCACTTTTAAAAATAGTGTCTTTCCACTTAGACAGCTAAAACTTAAGTTACCCACTTTCATATCTAACTGCAGTGTTTGGCACTTACATTGCTTATCAATTTCCACTATATGAACACAAGCAATCGGGTGGGTTCAAATGTACAGCAGATAATGCAATGTTGTGCAGCATTCATAACTTTTGGAATCACTCTGCTATCGTTTTTTTGCATAATTAGCATACATGGAAAGGATCATTTTAATTTAAGTACACTTTTATCTGCAATTTTTCATACAGTACTGTGTTGTATTTATTTTATTTTCACTGCATATTTGGAATATTGTGGGCTCTCTGCCTCTAAAGAGAGGTTGTTAGAAGTGTAGTCATTGGTAGCAGTGGGGGTAGTTTCATTTCATTATATTCTGCGTTAACTCCTAGCCTAAGGGGCTTGTCTTACCATATAAAAGTGTTACATCTTGTGTTACTTCTGCTAAAATATTTGTGCTTTGGCTGCCTAAGATCTACCTGCAATCAATTGGACGTATAAGCAAATTTAAGTACACTTTTATCTGCACTTTTTCATATAGTACTGTGTTGTATTTATTTTATTTTCTCTGCATATTTGGAATATTGTGGGCTCTCTGTCTCAGCTAGTTGCCCACCCTCTCTCCCTGTTTGTATGTTGAGTGTTAATCTTGGTGGCTTTGAAATTGCCCGCCCCTCTTGTAAATTTGTATTTGGATACTCCTTCTGGGCCCATCTCATTTGCTCATTCAACTGAGTGCAGTAAGATCATATTCTGATTTCAGGCACTCCTATCCACTGTGTACAAAGAGAGCATTTGGGAAGGACAACCCTTGTAGCTCTGTTCCCTCCCTCAAAAAAAAAAAAAAAAAAAAAAAAGAATTATTCAGCTGTTCTTACTGTAACTGTCTTAGTTTGCTGTTCTGTGTGTTATCTGTTCAGTTGCTCTTACTCTGCACTTATTACTGCTTGTTAGTAGCCTTCTAATTTACTGCCTTCTGCACTTGTTTTTACTCATTTGTTAATTTAATTTAATTGCACTTATTAAAACTGCATTTGCCGTAATATTGCTACACACTGTTTTTAGTACTTAATAAATAAGCACCTATCCAGGCATATCTAAGGGTCAGCTCCCGGTGTTTTCTCCTGTCTACCTGATGAATCTGGGCATCTTGGGGCAATGCAGCAATTGCCTCATGCATACAGACAACCATCTCCTCCTACGACCCAACACTACAACCTGTGAGAGATGCACTTATATAGCCAAACTGGAAGCAAAGCTCTCTTCACCTAAGACTGGACTAGACAGTCAAGAGGAGAAGGTAAACACTTGCACCACACCATACTCATCACATAGTCCCTCAAAACCTACACCACCAAAACACACACATAGAAACAGAAAACACATCACCTACATTTGCGGAGGCTCTCAATAAAAACGTGCCCAAACAACAGGGACATCCAAAGCAGAAACGCAAGCAAACTCCACACCCAATACAACCCAAATGACACATAGCCCACAAATTCAGTGTGCCACTCAACCACAGCCCATAAGGCATAACAACGTACCCAACACTCTAGTCATAGGTGACTCTATAGTCAGGCACACTGATGTTCCACTCACCAGGCTAAACAAGGAGAAAGTTACTGTCAGCTGCCTGTCAGGTGCCAGGATCTGCCACATAACGCATGCACTCAGGTCACTCCACAACAAGTACAAATATGACTCTGTCATTGTCAGTGTTGGTGTGAATGACCTGAGACGTACCTCCCTGGACTACATGAAAAGAGACATGGAGGAGCTCTCCACTCTTGTAGTCCAGGCAGGTATGACCCTAGCCCTGAGTAGCATCCTGCATCACCCAGAATTATACCACAGTACAAGGACAAAATGATTGACTTCAACAATTGGCTAAGCTTCTGGTGTCATTCTAAGGGGATCCAGTATTTGTCTGCCTGGGATAACATGATCGACATACCACGATGCTTTGTCAGAGATGGCCTGCACCTGTCACCCTTGGGATTCTGGATACTGGCTAAGGCTCTTGCCACCCCTATAGTGCCTTTTTAGGCAAGGTTCAAATTACAAATTTACCACTGTAACAGGTACAAGCAAGCAAAATCTGAGGGTAATACTACTCAGTGCTAGAAGTTTAAACCTCAAAATGCACTCACTCAAGGCACTCCTTAAAATGGAGAACATCGACATCTGTGCAGTGACAGAGACCTGGTTCAAAGCTCCAGATAGCTCCCCTGCATTACCAGGCTATAATTCATACCACACCTTTCGGCCACCTAACCCGGACCTAAGCACTAAAGGTGGAGGCATGTCCATATTCATTAAGGATATCCACACCTCCAGGCTAGTTGCCCAGCATAATGCATCTGAGATTATCCAAGTGCAACTAACTCTGGGCAAGACTGCAATCCAAATTGTAGCTTGATACAGACCCCCCCCCCACAATGCCCCAGGATTCCCACTCCTCATTTCTTGATACACTGGAAAATATTAGGGTACAACCCAACACCCTAATAATGGGTAATTTCAACTACCCCACCGTTAACTGGGAAAACTACTCATGTACCAACTCTTTTGCTCAACGTTTTCTGGAATTCATAAATTCCAGTGCCTTGGCTCAACTTATTCACACCCCCACCAGGGGCAGCAATATCCTAGACCTGGTCATTACCAATATAGGTGACCAGTGTTCCACACCAGAGGTCAATTCCTTGTTGGTCAGATCCGACCACAAGCTAATCACCCTAGACATCCACATCCCACCCCCACCCCCATTAGGGAAACCACCATAAAAACCATTACACTTCCCCATAGATCTAGTCTGCATTTTAAAACATTTTAATAACTTTTTCAAAACAATTTTAAAACATATTTATGACTTCATAATGCACTTATAATAGTATTTCATTATCCAATGAAAGTTCCCCTAAATGTGTTTTTTTAAAAATGTATCTTTTTTTTAAAAATGTTTTTTAAAATGTTTTTATACAATGTGTTATATTGTGATACATATATATTTATTGGAATATTTATTGGAATATTTATATACATATATTTATTAACATATTCATTAATTTATTTATTGAAATATGGCATTTTAAATAATTATGGATACTTTCATCTCTTCTGTTTATTATAACCTATGTGCAATATGTACTTAATGAAAAAGCATTATTGTGGGTATGTAATATTTTGAATTTCTGCTTTAAATGTTGATTAGATATAATTAGAATACTAATTATCTAGTTAGTGAGACTATAAAATGACATTACAATGGATGCATTGGGGTATCTGATGAAGTCTATGTGTGACGAAAACGCAGTGTGTGATTTTACTAAAGCGTTCATGGTTTTGGAGTGTTTGGCGTTTAATAAAAGACTGCAATATATTTGGTGTCGTAGACTGGTCTCTGGAGTGGCGAGTGGTTCCATCCGTTTTTCTGCTGACTTTGAGGAGAATTCGTAGTAATTTTGGCAGTTCCTTTTGATCTGGTTACTGGTTTTTTTTTTGGGAGCGTGATGGATTGCTCTTCCACAGCGGAGATGCGAGGCACCGATGACGTGGGGAGTACGCGTAAGCTGATAGGACAGCTTACTGAACTTATAAATATTCTAACGCCCCTCAGTCTGGCCTTGTTGGAAGGAAAAAATGGCTCACAGGGTACTGGTACACATCGTTGCTTCAATAATCGTGACTACGGAGGGGGACGAGAGCAGGGAGAGCTTATTGGCCTAAGGAATAGGATCGGCGACCCTGGAGTGGAGAATACGTTCCATCCCTCGAATACACCCTGTTTGTTCGGTGATGACAATACGGAACAACAGGAAAGAGATGTTGGAAGTAATAGCAACGACGACAACGTCAATTTAACAGGTACTGTGAGCCATTTGGGAGCTATTAATGTAACCATAGATAATCTTGATTGGTTACGCTCCAAGCCGAACATTAATTTTTATGGAAATAACAACAATGGACTTAATTTTGTGAATGGGACATATAAACAAAAGTTGAATAATTTAAATAATTTAATGTATAAATATAGAGCATTGATCATTGAAAATGAGTATCTCAATGAATGTATTGGGAAAGAAATTGTACCTAAAGGCCTGAGGGTCTTTAAATTTCCCAATAATGTTATGGCTGGCTCTAATTATCATAAAGAATTGATTAGTATTTTTAATAAATGCATTTTGGATATGCTTAAATTAATTATTAAAGAAAATGTGAGAATATTGGATGGTATGCAAAAAGATATTGAACAGTTGGACCAATGCATCCATAGGGATTTAATGTTCAGTGTGCATGAAGAAAAATGTAAATATTTTAATATTAGGAAGAGTGTTGAACAGAGATGCAATGACCTCATTCAGAGAAAAATCAAAAAATTGGAAAGAGACATACATGAATATAATACCCACAATAGTTATCCCAAACCTCAGGGGTCATACAAAAATTATGGAAATGCATATGTGGAAATTAGTAATGAGACAGAGGATGTGGAGGCTATGGGATATAACAGGGGAGATGAAAATTATGGTGAGAATGACAAGGAATATGATGAAGCTTTCCCTCCTTTACGGAGGTCCGAACGTTTAATTAATAAACAGGGACCACAGAATGTGAATTTTCAGTGGAGGGGAGGCAGAAGGGGGAGGGGGAAATATTATTGAACCCTGACCCAGACCTCCCGGTAGACGGGGAGAACGGACCTATCGATAAGGTTTGTCTCATCAGGGATAATTTTAGTATCTATAATTTTAGTAGTGTAAAAGTAGAAAAGGAACATTTTACTCTTTTTTCTAAGGGTTTGAAATTCATACCGAATAATAATGGAGATATGGCTAAAAGCCTTTTGGATATTAAACTATTTCTGAGAAAAGTAAATTTTAAAGTGATGTGGCCATGTACAAACAATGCAAGGAATGGTGGGGATGGTGAAGTTTTGAGGAGAAAAAGTACATATAATCCACCATTACACCCACAGATAAAAAATTTAGAAAAAGTGGTTGAAAAAGAAATAAGAGGGATGCGTAATTCAAAAAAACTTTGTAACAATCTAACTAAAAAAGAAAAGGAATTATTATATGAGATCAAGAATAATAAAGAAATAAGAATAATGAAGCCTGACAAGGGTGGGGGGATTATACTTATGGATTGCATCCTATATGACAGTAAAATGTATACACATTTATGGGATGAGAATAGGTATAGGACTGTGTCTAGAAATGAGATCAACATAGCCTATCATAGAATAGATACGGCTCTACATGATATGGTACAAGAAGGATTAATAAGTCCTAGTAGTTATGGATTTTTAAGAGTGGACAAACCAAAGGTCCCGGTGATTTTCGGGATACCTAAAATCCATAAAAACCCCATGGACCCCCCATTGAGACCCATAGTGTCAGCTGAAGGCTCTAAAACTGAGACCTTGGCTAAATATGTGGATAAGAATCTAAAGCCTATATGGATGGGAAGGCCTAATATCTTAAAGGATTCATGGGAGTTATTAAATGATTTAAATAACTGTGGATGGCAAGACAACATCTTGTTTTTAACCATCGATATAGTGGATTTATTCTCCTCCATACCTCATGATGAAGGGAAAACTATATTGGAAGAAATAGTATTTGACTATGGACATATGGGTAAGAATGATAAGTTAGCATGTCTTTGGCTCATGGATTTGGTTTTAAGCAACAATTTTATTTATTTTAAAGGTGAATTCTTCCAGCAGATCCAAGGGGTAGCCATGGGGGCAGCTTGTGCCCCCACATATGCTAATCTTATTTTAGCATTTTGGGAAGAAAAATATGTCCTCAACTCCATTTATAATGAATGTTGGACAATGTATAGGAGATTTTTGGACGATATAGTTATCCTTTGGACTGCTGGAAGAGATAGATTGTCTGAGTTCATGGAATACTTAAATTCCACCACTAGTTTCTTAAGATTTACACATCATGTGTCAGAGTATAGTTTAATATATTTAGATATTGAATTTTATAAAGGGGAAGGACATTATGAATCTAAAGTATATAGGAAATCTACGTATTGTAATTCCTTCCTACATTATACCAGTGCACACCCAAAACATTGTAAGAAAAGTATTGTTAAAGGGCAATTTGTAAGGGGTAGCCGCATGACAAGTTTGGAACAGGATTTTAAAATTGAATGTGATTTTTTAGAAAAAATGTTTTGGGAGAGAGGCTAACCCAAAGAATTTGTTGAAAAAATAAAAACGGAAGTGAGGGAAGGAAGGAAAGGTAGATTTCAACCTATATACAAAGGACAAGAAGGTGGAGTGGCAACTAATTCCACTATTGATACAGGACAAACTAGTATTAATAGCAATAGTCCTGATGGTTATTCCCAAGCATTAGTATTGGAATATAATAATATAAATAGTGGAATAAGTAAAATATTTTTCAAAGAATGGGATAAATTTGTGGCACTTTCAGATATAGAAAATATATCAAATATTCCCAAGAAAATTATCTATAGGAATTCAAGGAACATGGGCAATATTTTGGAGGATAAGAAGGTGTTTTCTAATAAAAATAATAAGAAGAAGGGCACCTACAAGTGTGGTCATTGTGCCCAGTGTAGTTATGTATCTAATGGGGAAGGGCACTACATTCAAAGTAGAAATAGAAAGGTATATAGTACAGGATATTTTAATTGTGATACAAAAGGCATAGTATACCTTGCTTATTGTGAAAAATGTGGTTCTTTTTACATTGGTAAATCTGAAAGAGCCCTAAAAAAACGGATCTATGAACATATATATGAGATTTCAGTAAAGAAAGAGAGTAATGCCTTATATAAGCATAGTAAACTTTGTAAGGAATATAAATTTAAATTTTTAATTGTAGAACATATACCAATAGATATTAGAGGGGGCCCCTGGGAGACCAGGATAGAATATAGAGAGCTATGGTGGCAGGTGGCATTAAATGCGGACAAATGGCCTGGGTTAAATGATAGCATCTCTATACTTCCCTTATTAAAATTAAGAGCAGCCAAATTATAAGAAAGAACATATATTTGGCATTGCCACTAGAGGTCCCCATTACACTTCCCCATAGATCTAGTCTGCATTTTAAAATATTTTAATAACTTTTTCAAAACAATTTTAAAACATATTTATGAATTCATAATGCACTTATAATAGTATTTCACTATTCAATGAAAGTTCCCCTAAATGTGTTTTTTTAAAAATGTATCTTTTCTTAAAAATGTTTTTTTTAAAATGTTTTTATATAATGTGTTATATTGTGATACATATATATTTATTGGAATATTTATTGGAATATTTATATACATATATTTATTAACATATTCATTAATTTATTTATTGAAATATGGCATTTTAAATAATTGTGGATACTTTCATCTCTTCTGTTTATTATAACCTATGTGCAATATGTACTTAATGAAAAAGCATTATTGTGGGTATGTAATATTTTGAATTTCTGCTTTAAATGTTGATTAGATATAATTAGAATACTAATTATCTAGTTAGTGAGACTATAAAATGACATTACAATGGATGCATTGGGGTATCTGATGAAGTCTATGTGTGACGAAAACGCAGTGTGTGATTTTACTAAAGCATTCATGGTTTTGGAGTGTTTGGCGTTTAATAAAAGACTGCAATATATTTGGTGTCGTAGACTGGTCTCTGGAGTGGCGAGTGGTTCCATCCGTTTTTCTGCTGACCTTTGAGGAGAAACCACCATAAAAAACTTCTCCAAAGCCAACTTCACACTTCTTAAGACAGAAGTGGCAAACTTCATGGCACCCATGCAGACGGACAATAGAGGTGCAACTGCTGAATCCTACACAAATGCACTTTATAAGCACTTACACGAATGCATGGATCATGCTATCCCTAACAATACTAAGATGCTATCCTCCAAAAAAAGGAAGCCAATCTGGTGGTCCTCTGCCATAAACAAACTCTACAACAGAAGAAAGAAACTGTTGCAAAAAAGAGTAAAATCCCATGACTGGAGGAACTCCCTGGTCAGCCTCAGTAAGAAGCTGAGATCCCTCATAAAATCCTCCAAAGCTAGTTACAAAAACAAAATTGCCACTGACTCTAAAGACAACCACAAGCATTCTATAGATATGTCAAGAATCTCAATGGTAACACTCAGATCTACTCTGAGTTATAGCACAATGGCACTAAATATACAGAACCAACTGATATTGCCAACATCCTGGCAGATAGGTTCAGTGCTAACTTTACCCCCCTTTCACCCCCTAGAGGGTCCATCTCTATACCGGAAGAATGCAAAGTTCTTGTAATCACAGCTGCACAGGTAAAAAACACACTATTCAAAGCCAAGAACACAGCATCCATGGGACCTGACAATATCCCAGGCTACGCTCTACATGAACTACAGAATGAACTGGCACCACACCTAAGTACCATGTTCAATCATAGCCTCACCTCAGGCTTTGTGCCCACTGAATGGTGCACCACGACAGTTATCACACTCCACAAAGGGGGAGCCATGACGGACCCCGGGAACTACCACCACATTAGCCTGATGAGCCTGGTCTGCAAGGCCATGGAACGTATTATCATGGAACTCATAAACAAAGACATTGGTAATCTCCAAGCTCTGGACCCCACCCAGTTTGGGTTTGTAAAACGCAAATCATATTTCCTAAACCTGATAGACTCTTTGAAGCAGTCATCAAAGCCATAGATGAGGGTAAGGTGGTTCACACAGCCTATCTAGATCTCGCCAAGGCTCTCGACACCATTCCCCACGCTGGAATTATAGATGAACTCACTAAACATGGTATAAATCCCTATGTTATTTTTATTTATTTTTTTTTTTATTTTACATTTGTTGACCGGGAATGTCACAAGATGGGTTGTCAACTGGCTCACGGGAAGAACCCACACTGTGAAAGTAGCAGACTCCAAATCCGACTTCAGACCAGTGACAAGTGGAGTACCACAGGGTTCAGTCCTGGGTCCTCTCCTGTTTGGTATCTACTTCTCAGAAGTACAGGCTAACACAGAAGGTCTTTGACTAATGAGGTTTGCAGATGACTGCAAACTAGGAGCCATAATCAAAACTCCTAATGATGTGGATATCCTACAAAAGGGCCTCACTGAGACAAATGCCTGGTGTCAAAGCCATGGCCTGAAGCTCAATGCCAAAAAGTGTATTGTCGTCCCCTTTGGTAAAAACTCTGTACCCATGAACTACCACATAGGTGGTAGTCTATTTAACACCAAAAGTGTGATAAGAGACCTTGGGACACAGGTGGACAGTAGTCTCTCCTTTGATAATCACATCACCGCAGTGGTCAGGAAATCCTTCTACGTGGCACACCTCATCACAAAAGGTTTCTCATCCAGAAAAAAAGAGGTCATTCTTCCCCTCTACTCATCACTCATTAGACCCATTATAGACTACAATGCCCCTTTTGGTATGTACTGCACAAGACATCTACAATAACTGGAAAGGCCACAGAAATACCTCACAAAGAGGATTACTGGCCTCAAACAGATGCCCTATGCAGACCATCTCAAAAGACTCCAGCTTTACTCTGTCGCATATTGCCTACTCAGAGGCAATCTCTGCCTAACATACAAAGCTATGTCAAACCTAGAGCTGTTGGACATGCTCCACTTAAAGAAATCCCATTCCCTCCAAGCTACATGCTGTAGGGACCTAAACCTTGTCACACAATAAACAGAACATGCTGGAGGGATAAATTCCTGTCCCAGAGACTTCCCATACTCTGGAACAGACTACCTGTCTATGTTAAACAGAGCTCCTCATTAACACTCTTAAAAAAAATCTTGATAATTGGATAGGAAATAGGAACTTCACCCCGGGGATCACTTCTGTGGCTCTGCTCGACAGGGGCACAGGAAAATAATTTTCTTGGGTGGAGAAAGCCAGGGTACCTTTTTGGCTAGGCTTATATAGGCCCTAGGGCCAATAGCCTAGTACCTACCTATGAACCTATGAACCTATGAATAATGTTCTCTTTAAAACCTCATTACATTGCCACTAGTATGTAATGTGCACAGTTGAGGTTCTGGGCTTAGCCACCATGTGGAACTTATTTTAAAAAATTGCACACACCCTGTGCATGGCTGCTTATTGCACAAACTTTCTTATCATCATGAGGTTATTTTTTCTGAATCTGATCTTAAAACTTACTTTTGAACTACAAAAAAAAATACTCACAGGGCAGGCCATTTATAAGACTTTCATAAGTTACCTATAACAATTTTCAGCAAACAAACAATGTGTTACTGCCTCCCATTATTCATAGGTTCATAAGTTCATAGCAGATTATTAGGCTAATGGCTTAAGGACCCTTACAAGCCTAGCCAGTATAACCCAGTTTTACCCAATATATGGCCCCTAGGGACAAGAGGATGGCATGGTTTGTGTCTATGCCTTGAGTGTCTTACAGATTGTCCCTGTCCATAAGGGATATAGGCAATACCCCAGTTGTGAATTTGCGATTCCCCATCTATTAATCCAAATTACATTTGAAAAGGGCCAGGGAAAGGCTCTGCTTAATTTGACTAGGAAGCCTGTTCTAAAGAAGGTGCAGTCTCTGAGACACATATCTGTCTCTCCAGCATATTTTATTTGAATCGCTTACTAAGTTTAGATCCCTAGATTGGATGACCCCCTGTGCTGTTTGACTTGCAGATGTGTAGTAGCTCCATCAGGGCTAGATCTCTGAGTGCCTTGTAGGTCAGCCATAGGTCCCTTAATAGTTAGTATGAGATAGAGAAAAGGGATGGGGCTGTTAGTCTATCCACACAGGACATGTTGTTTACATCTTGTATTTCTTTATGAGGAACCTCTGAGATTGCTCCACCTGCGCTAAGTGCCTAGTCAAGTACATACCTAGTCTAGTACATTGTACTAAATTATTGTTCTAATGAGGGCTGAGTACAGCAGGACTATAATTTCCTTGGCTCTGGATGCTGTACTTTTACTTATAGGTTGTGCCACATAGAAGGACTTCCTCACCACTGTGGACAAGTAGCTGTCAAATTTCAGGCTACTATCTATTTGTGTACCTAAAGCTCCCGCCTGTGAGTCTACCCTTAGGGGTGTGCTATTGATGTAATTTGCAGGGGTATTTGACTTCCCATAAGGTATGATAATGCATTTTTTTGCATTTAATTTTAGGATATGGTCCTGTCGCCAGACATTTGTCTGATCTAGACCTTCCTGATGGATATCTACATTGTTGGAGAATTCAGTGATTGCCCCCAGTTTGCAGTCATCAGCAAACTTTGTTATCCAGAGGCCATCTACACTAGCCCTGACTTCAGAGAAGTATATTCCAAACAGGAGTGGTGCCAGCAGTGAGCCCTGTGGCACACCATTAGTAACTGGCCTCTTGCTGCATCTGGATTTACCCACTTTAACCACATGTTCTGTCCTTGAGCCAATTAGCTATCCATCTGGTGATGCAGGGATTTAGGCCCAGTTTTTTTATTATATTTTTATACTACCTGAGTGGGGAATTTTGTAAAATGCCTTGGCCAAGTTGAGGTAGGTGGAATGTACTATTTTACCATCATTCATGGCCTTAGTGACTTTCTCAAAGGAATCTACCAGATTCAGTAGGCATGACCTGCCCTTGACAAAGCTGGGTCCAGTGTATGGAGGCTTCCTATGTCATTATTTATCCGGTCTATGATTATTCTTTCCATGGCCTTAGATATAAGACTAGTCAAACCTATGGGTCTGCAATTTACTGGATCAGTAGATGGTCCCCCTTTTTGCAGTGGGATAACTGTTGCTGTCCTCAACTCTACTGGGACAAAGCCATTCTGGATGTTCAGATCATAATAGGCTTGATAAGTCTGATTTAAGCTGTTTAAGAAGTAACATGGAACATTGCTAGGCCTCACTGAAGCCATATGTTTTAGTTTTAGACAGTACAGTGGCAACCTATTGTTTGGTGATAGTTGGTGGTGGAGTGGTGGAGGGTATTTCTTTGAGAAGAATTGGGGGTGATGGGGAGGTGAAATTTGAGTTGAATTTGTCAGCAAACATATATGCCATATGTTCTGGCTGAGTATAGGTGATGCAAACTACACCTAATTCCACATATTATTGGGTGTTGTCCTTAAGATTATGGACATAAATGAAAAATGCCTTATGGTTATCCTTAGCTTTGGAGGCTATTTTTACCTCAAAGTCTGCTTTCAGAGACTTAACTAGTTCCCTGATTCACTTGTTTAGACTAATCAGGGACTTTTTGCTCTGTTGTGCACATTTCCTCTTACTACTCAACAGGATTTTCTTTCTTTTGTTGTACAAGCTATTAATACCAGGGATCCAACAGGGTGGCTTGTTTTGCATTTAACTTGGGTTTATTTTTGTCTGGTACTGCCATTTCTATGCAGTTGTTTATATGGTCATATGGGGCTTTTGTGTACACCTCTGCATAGGTTTCTGTGTTTTCTGGATTTGGGTGAGCTTGTAAAGTATTCATGCCATCACTTAATGAGGGTAATTTACCTTAAAGAAGTTCTTAAAGTTTTTGGGGTTAGGTGGGGGGACTAGTTTTACCTTTATTTCAAGGGAGACTGCTTTGTGAACTGATCTTACCATTGAGGGCATCACCCTGGGGGGGGGGGTGCAGCACTCTCTTATATTTGTGAGTGCCAGATCTAGGATATTTGTATTACTAGTGGAAATGCAGACTAGCTGCTCCAAGGCATTTGAATTTACAAAGTCAAGAAATCTTTGGGTCTGCATGTTAGTGGTCATGTGTGCCTCCCAATTAATGCAGGGGTAATTACAATCACCCATTAGTATGGTATTTGGCTGGATGGTGTTAATTCTAGTAACTTCAGGTATGATGTATGAGTTTCCTGGTTCATGGTGGGGGACTTGTAGCTAGCAAGAATATGGTTATGGATTTTTCCCCATGGTTACTTGTATATGGAGTAGCTCAAGCATGTGGTATTGTTTGACTGGCCTTGAGGTATGTTTATCCTTTATGTAGCTAGAGACACCTCTGCCTTTTTGCTCTTTCCTGTTCGGTGGGTGGTTGGAACGTATGAAAAGTGTTATAACCATGTACTGCCAGAGTGTTTTCCATGGCTTTGAACCATGTTTGATCAACAGTACAGATGTTAGCATTTTCCAGGATGAGGAGAGCTTCTACAGAATGCAGTTTCTTGCTGAGACTCTTAGCATTGAGCAGTAAATCTTTAGCTTGTCCTGCATAGCTTTTGTTATGTTGGCAGGTTTATCAGTTTGGCAATGCCTAGAAAAGGCACTATAGGGGTGTAAAATGTTTTGGCCAATATCTGGAAGCCTAAAGATGACTATTGAAGGCCATCCCTAGTGAAACAGAGTGGCCTGTTAACCATGCAGTCCCAGGCTGACAAGTATTGGACCCCTATGGAATGACACCAATAGCTAAGTTACTTGTTAAAGTCAATCATTTACTCGTAGTATTGGAGCATTATCCTTGGAGATGATAGAATGCTGCTCAGTGCTAGGTTCATAAGTGCCTATTACACATATTCTGAGAGCTCAATCATGTCTCTCTTCATATAGTCCAAGGAGGAACATCTCAGGTCATTCATGTTCATGTGGACTATGACTGAGTCATACTGGTACTTAGGGGTAAGTGATCTGAGTGCTCGTATGATCTGGCAGATCCTGATCCCTGACAGGCAACTAAATGTAACCTTCTCCTTATACAGCTTGGTAAGAGGGACATCAGTGTATCTCACAATGGAGTCTCATATGACCAGAAGTTTGGGTTGTGGAATGTTTCACCTTCTGGGCTTGGTAGTTGAGACACAATGAGATGTGTCTTTATGTGCTGTGATGAGAACTGTCCTGTATGTGTGCATGTGGAATTTCTGAAGACTGTGCCTGAGAGACCCCTGAGGTATAGATAAGTTACATGTGAACATCTCCGCATATGTGGGTCTATGTGTGTGGTCCTTTGTGGGTGTGGTGAGTGATGTGTGTGAGTTACTGACAACCTGTTTGTTGCTTTTTGTGTCTGTATGTGAGAGTCTAATCTCCAGCATTAATTTGTAACTACTTCTTTCACATACTGTATTTGTCCGCTGGAGAATTAAGTGGCTGTCTGTGTACATAAGGCAATTGCTGCATTGTCTCAGGATGCCCATGTCCACTGTGCTGGATGCAGAGATAGTAGGAAAGTGCCCATCCATGGTTTCAGGTCCTAATGTGTACTTGCAAAGGATAGGAATGGAGCGGGTTTGTAACTGAATGGTGGAAGGGGGCTTACTTAGTGTAATCTACAGCTCATGTGTACTTGCAAAGGATAGGAGTGGAGTGGGTTTGTAACTGAATGGTGGAAGGGGGCTTACTTAGTGTAATCTACAGCTCATGTGTACTTGCAAAGGATAGGAGTGGAGTGGGTTTGTGACTGAATGGTGGAAGGGGGCTTACTTAGTGTAATCTACAGCTCATCTAAACAGTGATGCTGCCCATTGCCCATAATAAATGCTCTCTGAGCAGCAATAGTTCTAGGTGCTATAATAAGGTAAGGTAGACCTATATAGTCCTAATTAAATGCGTAAATGCTGCTCACCATGCAAACTGATTGCCCCTTGAATAACGTGGGACTGAGACAAAGTTCTGAGGTGGTTTCTATGAGGAAAGTTCAACTTCTGGTGACTTCATATATACAAGGTACCAGTAACCACTGCTGCATGAAGAGCAGCTTTACACAAATGTGAGGCTTAAATATAATCAGAAAAAAGAAACAATGCCCCAAGACCAATCAGGTAAGTATGCAATGAGCTTTTCAAAAGCATTTCCTAGCTCATTGTGGTGAAATCAGCCCTCTCTTGCCACAAGAGTGCAGACCTTCACCCTCTTCATGTTAAATGACTGGTTTGGAGCCCACGTGTTAAAGACCCTAAATGTTCATAACTCTGCACAGGGTAGTACTGTTTTAATGATATAAAAATTAACTCCACTTTTTGAAGGAATTTTCTAGAGTCTTAAAATTTACTCCATTGAACTGAACTGGCATATTTGTTTGGCTGGTTGTGTGGGATGGGAAGCAGTAGCCACAACTACAAAGAAAAAAAAAATTACAGATAGAACTGCACCATTACAATGGTAACATCTTTGTTCACAAAGTAGTACCAGATGGAATGCATGTTTAAAATGTGGACCCTAGCATTTATCAGACTAAATTCAGATGTACATGCTGGAATTTGGGCGGTGCAGTGGTGCAGTGGTTAACGTTGTCATCTCACAGCAAGAGGTTCTCTGGTTCGATTCTTGGCTGGGGTGCCTTCTGTGTGGAGTTTGCATGTTCTCCCTGTGTTCGCGTGGGTTTCCTCCGGGTACTCCGGTTTCCTCCCACATTCCAAAGACATGCATCTGGAGCATTTCTCCCCGGACCTCCCCTGAAAACAGGCTCTGTGGAACCTAGTTGGACTTTCCCGGTCAACAAATGATAAAAAAATAAATACATTTTTAAATAATTGTGGACAAGTCCCCTGACCAAATATGTGCTGGAATTTCTAAATAATTTTGGACATGCCCCCTGACCAAATATTCATCTTAGGTAGTGGTTTATCAACTATTGCACCATAATTTTGCAGCTCCATTCCTAAGAATAAGTTTAAGTCAGTTTGCAAACATTCCAAACATTGCTAGTTATTACAGAACTGCAAAAACAATGCCAGCATTTCTAGGGGGATAACACAGGTACAGTATAGAAAATTTGTTTCCATTGGTAATGCTAATGTCTGAGGCATTCTTGTTGCCAAAACATCCTGTAGATTGCATAGAAATCTTAGTACGATACAGATTATGAATATTGTGCATCAAATATTAGGTTTAACTAGTGCAAATTACGAATACTGTGCAGTAACATCAGTGTAGAATGTCTTTCCAAACCATTTAACCACAGGCACATGGACATGCATCAGACTTGCAAACTCCAGCGACATATTCTAAATGCTTTTCTCATTTTGCAGTTAACGGTCAAAGACGGAAGACAAACCTCTGTTTCACAGAATAAAATGATCCTACAAGTAGTGGTAACTGAGGCAGAGAGGGGACAGAGTAACTGGGTAAATTGAAGGATGGGAGATAACAAAAAGACATTTGTTTTGTATCAGGTTAAAATAAATTCAAACATTTGTTAATGCCAAATAGTAACTTGCATTGTAAGGGGAACATAGAAATGGTGATTGGTGATCTGCTGACAATAAAACTGGAAAACATGAGGTACTGAAACAGAAGTCAGGACTTTAATTCTAGAATTAATTCTTGGCTTCCTTAATAATGCAGGAGCAGGAAGTGCCTTCTCATATTTCAGCATGCAACCATGGCATTTGAAAGGACATGCAAAATGAATATGTACAGCAGAAATGAGACTCTTTCAAAGAGCAGGTAAAGTAGATTCAGAAGTGAAAAAAGCTTGAATAAAAATAAATACTTTTTGAACACTGGCTGTTTTCAACACTATTAATTCAAGCTTTTATGTATTTTGTAGGATTTTTTTCTATCTTAGTTTATTTATTTTATTTGTATTTGTTTTCAGGGGTAGAGCACTGATCTCCATGGATCTTTTTCACACTCAGCCCAGGAGCTCTGTTTGGTTAAGTGACTTGCTTACAGTTACACACCAGGAGCTTTGTCTGGTTAAGTGACTTGCTCAGAGTTACACAGTTAAACAATGTAAAGCCAAAAGTAGTTTTCTGTTTCCCCTTTTAAAATGCAGAACATTTTCTTGGTCTAAAAAGTGATGACCACCTCATTCATGACTGCTGTAAGGAAACTGCTAAACTGTCAAGCTGGGCTGATAATGTTCAAAATTACAACAGTTAACAGGTTTCTTTAACAAAGCACGTCTTCATAATAGTTTACAATAGTTTTCTCCAAAGTTTCAGAACAGCTTCAATATGATCATTTAATGATGAGTATTTGGAACTGAAATTCTCAAAAGGGAGGACAGAGAAAGTCTGTGTATGTGTGTAGGTATTTACATATAATGGACTGATGAACAATGCAGAGACTGAAGATGACCTCTTGTATAATATATGTATATTTATAAATTAAGGAAAGTCCTCTCGGTTTAGGTAAAATCTAAAAGACTTGATAAAAAAATGAATGCATTTTTGAGATGCTTATTAAATTATCTGTCCAAGCATAATTGTTATTTTAAAAATTTAAATGCCTTTTTCTGAAACAGTACATTGGATATAAGCCAACATCTTTCATTTAACCTCATTCATATATTAAAGAAAAGCATTCTTGCGGCTATTCATCCTTAGGACAAATCAGGTTTAGTTTTATGAAAAAAAGAAAAAAATAATCATTTGTCAATACAAATGCTGGTTTATGCTGGAGTGGAGTACACCAGGAGTGATTAAAAGTGTATGGTCAATAAAATGAGGAAATGTGAGGAGCAACTTAATAAAAATGACTGATTGCATGAAGATAAGCAGAAATTAAGACATTAATATTTCCATGAATTCAAAAATGTTATCCTACTCAAGTTTTGATGTTGGTGGGCAACAAATATTTCCTCTATTGATCCAGTTTCTTGCATGCCTGCTTATACATGGTACTAACATGATGTTCCTTAAACCTAGGCACTGAACTGTAAATACATCATAATCCACATATGATACTTGCTGATACGGGTTCACTACGAAATTTCGAAATCCCAAAATCTCGAGTTTCAGAATATTGAGTTCAGAATCTCGAGATATTGGAATCTCGAAATTGTGAACACCCACCCCCAAAACACCACCCAACACACTAAAACATGTGTATGCAGGGGGGAAAGCCCCCTGCACCCCCCACACCCCCGCAACTTAAATATACCAACTCCGAGATCGCACTACAGTGAGGACAAGGGAATCTCCTGATCCATGCTGTATGCCGATCTCCATTCAGGATTTCAAAGTTTTGAAACTTCGAACATATGATCTTCGATTATATGATATTTTAAGTTTTGAGCTTCAAAATTCTGAATGGAACCCGCTGATACATATCAGATTATTTCTAGAAACATTTTTACATTCTGAAACAAAAACACTCTTGACAGTTTTTAAGTACACAGTGACTAAAATACATTTGCTTTGAACTTTATTTTATTGTTAAAATACTGTCTTGCAGTTTTGGTTTAGTCTCATGCATATTCTCAACTGAGTTGACTGATAAGAGGTAATGCTACATATGCTTTTAAGTTACAGGACTGCCATTGCATAGAGGTGCTAAGTGAAATAAAAAACAAAAAAGTCATATAGTCAGTTCAAAAGAGAAGGAAGACACAGGGCATTTACATACAAAGAAGTTTCAAAATTAATATGTTTACATTCCTGAGCACTGAAGAGGAGGATGAGTATAACAAAGAGAAGAGAGGGAAAGTTAGAAGTAGCTAGGTTTTATGGCCCGCCTAAAAGCCCTTGTGAAACATGTTTGTCATTGTGATGTAAATGTGGAGTAAGAGAAAAGGTCTTAAAGATGAAGTGGGACAGATTCTCACAGTTTGAAAGCTAGAATTGAAAATGTTTGGTTGGTGCAGTGTAGCTTGATTGTACTATGGGAGATACGTTTGCGTTATAAATGATTTTTTTGTGATAAACTTTGTTGCAAGCAGAGACTATTTCTAAATGGAGAATTTTGAAGAGAAGTGGGCCAGGAAGTAACACTGCTGTTTGCTTTTTTGGTAAATATAGTTTTTCTTTACAAAGAGTGAGATAGTGATGTTCATCGGGGGGTGGGGGGGGGGAGTGTGTGACGAAGCAACACGTTTTATTTGTAATCCTTTATATTGCTGATAACTTCTTACAAGAGGCTGTAACTGTGATGGGAAAGCCATATGCATGCTGAGCAAAATGCCTTCTTAGCCAATACAAACATACATGCATACAAATATTTCAGCACGGGTAATAAGGCCCTTCTAGCCTGCCAATATACCAAAAACAGTCTTTCCCATAATAAGTGTTCAGGTTCTTAAACATATCTAAACTACTGTTTGTTTTAATACATTTTGGTAGTCTAGTCCATGCATCAGCCACTCTCTCAGAGAATCAGAGCATTTTTCATTCCTGTATAATCACCCACATAGGTTGTCTGATGATTCTTCACTGCTTGATAACTCCAATCATTCTAACAGCTATTATTTCTAAATGCCCTATACACCTGAATATGACCTCTTAAATATCTATATAAGATACTGTACAATTTCAGATATTTTAATCTTTCATAATAACTTAAATTTTCACATCCATTGGTGCTATCATTATATTTCTGCTGTAGTCCTTCCAGTGGATGCTCTAGAAGGTTTTCAGAGATGAGGCAAAATCTTACTGGCCAGAAATAGTAAAGAATTGATTTTACTGCTATCTCTTAGTTTTTATGTGGAATTGGAAGTTGTGGATCTGGCCTAGCAAGATAGTTGTTGATGATGTTTTGATCTGAGCATTGCTGAAGTGTTTGACATCATGGGATAATGTAGCTTTAGCCAGTTTCTGCTGGTTACCAACAAATATACTTTTTGTTTTATTGGGGTAGAGTAGATGTTTATGCTCATTTAACCAGTATTAAGTGATAGAATGGCATTTAAAGGATGAGTTTGGATGACTGTGTAAGGGGGGGGGGTCACATTCATGTCAGTGTCATATAAAATCACATACATGAGTGGAAGGTCATATGGCAGTTTGTTGATAAAGACTGAAAAAAAAAAGTGAAGTGCAACTATGAACCCATGTGGAGCCCCTTTCTATAATAAGGCGTGATTAGAGAGGAATGAAATTATCCTGCCAGGAAGTCATTTGGCTTTAAATTAAAGAATGTATTATTTTTGGATGAAATTTGAAGATAAATAATTTTTTTCCTAGTATTTTTCCAAAAGTAGGAAGAAATGAAATGGACCTGTATTTTAAGGGATCGTCAAGATTTGCTCACTTAAGAAGTGGTTTCAGTAGGGCTATTTTCAAGATATGAAGTATAACTTTATGGTTAAGAAGAGATTATAGATATGAAGAGGAGGAATATAATGGTAGTAGCTGCAGAAGAAAATGAAGAACAGACTGAATTATCTTCCCCTTTTTTGTGAATCCGGGGGATTTGGCTAAGAAGGAATTCAATATTTTTGTTTTAATTTGACTAGAGTAGAACAAATGAATGAAGAAGTGGGGTGGATATATTTACTTGGACTGATGGAAAAGATGGAATAAGTAGTAAATTGTTTAAGCATGTCAGAGGGTGATAACTGCCCTGGTGAACATGCTGTGGTGTGACGACAGGCATTGTGGGGTTTTATATTATGTTAAAAGATTAACATCATTACAGAAATGTTTTGGTTTTCATTGAAGTCAGACATGTTTGGATTTAATACAGTTTGATTTCTATCTTATTTTGGCTTCTTTTAACAGGTTTCATAGAATGAGAAAACATTGTGAATTTCTAGGTGTGATTTCTTCCACTTGTGCCATGATTAACCATGATTCTTCCCTTAACTGTAGAAAATGCTTTAGTTTGTTTGTCATCCAGCATGGATGTTTTACAAGAGGTAGTAAAGGTAGGAGTTTAACCAGTCCTCGACTTTTCATGGAAACTTTGTAGACTTTAAATGGGTATTTTTGCTGCAACATGATGGAGAACTTCAGTCTAAGGCTATAAATGCTGGCAGAAGATTTTGATCAAAACGCTTATTAGTTTTGGCAGGAGGTTAAGAGATTTGACACAGATTGTGAAGAGAGCTGTTATGTTGCAAATCATTGCAGGACAGCTGACAATTAGAAAACCAAGAGCAAAATGCTTGTGAGAGTGAATAAAGGGTTGGGCTCATTCTGAAATTAGTTGGATGAGGTCATAATCAGCTAGGAATTCAGCCTTGTTATTAGCATGGGGATCTAGAGAATTTAGGTTAAAGTCCCCAATAATGAGTTCATTTTTATTGTTGGAAATTGCTGAGATGATACTAAGAATGAGAGTCTGGAGTTTGTTCAGGGAGACAAAAGCAAGGAAAAGTGATCCATGTCTCTGTAAATGGAATTGTTGATGTAGCGAGTTGGGGTGTAAGTTTTATGAGGCATTTTCATGAACAATAATTTACACTTGCTTATAAAGAAGTAGAGTCTTCCTTTGTGTTCTAGTGCCAGTTTTAGCATCATATATGGTGCTGTAGGGGGACAGACAGTGGATCAAATTTCAAGAACTGGATGTTAAAAATGATTTAGTGATACCAACAATCTCTGGGGACTAACTGGTGAGGAAAGTCATGTAGTTCATGAAGTTTTATTTTAACTCAATGTACATTTAATAGGGTGCAAAAATATAATGTTGTAGTTTTGGATATGACTGAAGTGTGGTGGTCCAGTCTCATAATAATAGCATAAAGATTATTGTAGTGAATATCTATCTATCTTATTGAAAGTTGGGAATGATGAATAACTTGGAGTTGGGTAAAGGTTCAGTGGACATAAGATGGGCAATGTTAAAGAATACAAACCATTTGTATGCAGGTGCAGCCTGTAGGACATGTTAAGTATGGAAAGAAGAGGAGAAGAAACATATAGATGAATGGCATTGGTATGTCCCATCATGTGAGGTGATGCATTGCAGAAGAAGTTGTTGTGGTCATTTTCTGGATTTAGCAAGTAATGTAAATGGGTGATAGTAGAGAGCCTGACAGAGCTAGTGAAAAGTGATTACAGATGCTTAAGGTGTGGAAGTGTTCGTAAATTTAGTGATGGAGGGATAAAAAATTTGTTTAGTTTGTTACTTTAAGGGACAGTAATTTATTAAGGAAAATGATGTGTGGAAGAGGAAAAATAAATTGCAGAAGGTAGAGAGGTACCTGGGAAAATGGGACAGGGTTGAAAATGAAGTGAGATGTACCTCATCTGTTAGCAGGAGTCAGTCAGTAATGCATGTCCAGTCCTGTGCAATTAGATTGCAAAGTAAATAATATGACTACTAATAATATCAGTGACGTCTTAAGCAACATTCTCTTGTTATTGCAAAATGCTTTTAGATCAAGGGGAGGGTGTTACATCCAAATGTGCAGCTTTGTCTTTGTGGCAAGGGCAGTGAAGGCATGAGTGGAAAATCTGTTATGCAGGAAGCTCTGCTACAAGGTGTTGGCAAGTAGATAATGGAAACATTATGCATCACCTGAGAGGAGCACTCTGCATAAGCGAACATATATAGAGATAAGTCAACTGAAAAATGGGGAGGGAGATTTTAACATTAAACAGAAGCATGGTGAAGCTTAAAACCTAATTGAGAGTGCAGGAATTGAATAAGATTACAGTTCTGTAGCTTCATTTTAATATCATCTGACCCACTCAGTGTACCATGTACTGATTCTGTGGCAGCTCAAACTGAGGAGATTTGGCAAGAGACAAAGTGAAAACCCAACACAAGGATTCATGCTAGAAGGAGTACTCCATCTAATGTAGAGAAAGATGAAAAAACTGTTGTGGAGAAAGCCACAAAAAGAGCAAAAGGTTGGAAGGCAGGGTGGTAGTGAGCATCGGTTCCCTATTAGAAGACCAAAGATGCATTCTTTCAAATGCGTCTTGGTCGAACTCAAAAGCCTGAAACGGCAAAATATCGAAGCAGCTTTTAAGCAAATTTTTTTCCTGGGACAGAATTTACTTGGCCGCTTCATTACTTTACCATTTTTGGCACTGTAGTGCAGTCTCGGAGTTGGTATATTTAAGTGGGGGGGGTGGGGGGGTGAAGCCCCTCACTTAATATAATATTTAAAGTGTTTTATTTTTTTTTTGTTGGAACAGAGATTCTTTTCCCTAGGAAAAAAAATCGCTGTTCTGACAGTTCGAAATTGTAAGCTTTTGCTTACATGATTACTCACTGTTCGCTTTTTTAAGCATTCAGTGATCTAATATAGACCTGTGAGCATCTTACCCTTTTTTATATTTGGTTCATATTTTATTTGTTATTTTGCAATAATTGCAAAAGTATTCTGTGCATGTACTGCCTCAAGCCATGCCATATGAGAATGGTATATTTCCTTGGAGCATTGTATGAATTACACTTCTGCTAGTAAAGTATTACCAGATTAACACTGTATGGAGATGTTATTTTATCTACAATAAAGGCACAATGTTTTGTTAAATGGGAGGCATCTGCAAAATAACAGACACTGACTTTAAAATGAACCAAAGAATTACAGGTGACTGTGAAATGGTACAGTGGAGTATATCATCATTTCATTGATTTACTCATTGTTTGATTCCCACTTGAGAGATGAAACAGCCATATATAGGTAAATTAATGGTTCATTATATTTACGGGATTATGAATATCATTTGTGGCAGCCTTTGCCTACATTTAGGGCCAGGACAGCTTGCAGTAATTGGTGTCTTGTCTATTTGTACTGTTTCAAATTATGTCAGCTGGGTAAAATACTTTTTACCCTTGCTTTATATAAGTCACAGTTACACTGCCTATACATTAGCAGATCATTAGTGTATGGACGTTTTATTTTATGTGAATTAAAGAAAACAACTGTTGTGCTACATAATAAGTATTTGCAGATGACCATCGTTTTGCTTTTGAAATGAAACAATGAATTACATGCATTTGAAGCAAGAAACAGATGTTACACAAGGTTTATTATTGATTGGCAGTATATTTTTACGTGTTCATAAAATTGTCACATTCTTATGTAAGGTATTAATTGTGCTGCTTAGTAAAGATAGGAACTAATCTGTACATCATACACAATATGGAAGGTTTGTTGCTGCACTGATATGATGTTATTTCTAGAAACATTCTTGCATTCTGAAACAAACTAACAAAAAAAAAACAGTCTCTAAACAGACAATGAAAAATTCCTGTATAGCATCTTATCTGTTTTTACTTGTAAACTCTCCCTGAGATTCATAAACTTCAGCTGCAATGCACTATGGATTTTTACATGATAAACAGCATGCACAGGGTGTATGTGGTTCAAATGCACATGTAACATGAGCAGTGTATGATGAGCAGCAGAGCTCTCTCTGGTGTAAGTTAATGACTGTATAAACAGATGTTAGTTGCTCTAGCTGCATAGCGGGATAAAGCCCTGATTAACACTCAGGCGACCCAGGATCAGTTATCATCTGGGACATCTGAAGGAGCAGCGGGGAGGAATGGGCATGCGTATCCTGGGGTGTGGAAGTGTGCTACATGGGCATCTCCAGACAATGATCTCAGGTGGAGGCTATGGGCATTGCCAGAGTGGAGTTTGGCTAAGCTGTTGTGAAGTGGGATGATAAGCTTTGGGTACCACATTACACATCTCCCCAGGGCCATACTGTACTGCCACAAAAAGAGGAGGGGAGAGTAACAGGGTAGGTCAAAGTAAGCCCCCCTGAGCAGCTCAGACATGGCCAGCCCCTTTGTCAGTAATATGTGACCTGCCCCAGAGATTACTAGAATAAGTCAGGGTGGCGTGGACTAACTGGCTGACCTGGTTCTGGTGGCTCACTACGACTGGGCCAGTAATAATGAAAGAAAGGTAGGAGGAAAAAGCAAATAAATAAATAAAAAAGATGGTAATGAGCAATATTATTAAACTGAGGGGTTCTGTGTATGTCCATAGGTTCATAGGCACATACTAGGCTAATGAACACCAGGGCCATTATAAGCCTAGCAGTGCAATCCAACCCAACTGTGTCTCTGTTAGTTAGGAAGTTTATAAAGGATATGTGGGGAGTATGTTAGTTTATGCAGTACTGTCTGCCTCTGCCTATCAGAGACATGAGGCCAGACCCAAGATGAATTTCTGATTTCCCATCCATCGGTCAAGTTTACGCTTAAATAGGTCTATGGATGGACTCTGCTTTACATGGATGGGGAGCCTGATCCAGAGCTTTGGAATCCTCTGAGACAAATATCTGTCTCACCAACATGTCTTATTTACATGTCAAGCAAAATTTAAATCCTTGGATCTAATGGTTCTGATGCTGTCCATTTTGAGGATGTGAAAAAGGTCCATCAGAGATGGATCCGAGGATTCTTGTATGCCAGGCATAGATTGTCTCTCAGAGACTGAGTATGGAGATAGGGATTTAAGGTGGCCTGTACAGGACATTGTGTTTATACTCTGAAGTTTCCTGGTAAGGAACCTTTATGGGCATTCCAGCTGTTGCATACGTCTGGTCAGGTACATGCCAAAGGGGGCATTGTACTCAGTGATGGGTCTGATTAGGGCCAAATAAAATTGCACTATGTCTTCCTTGGACCTGGACCCCATGCCCTTACTCATAAGTTGGGCTACACAGAATGATTTTCTTGCTACCTTGGCCACATGCTGGTCAAAGGCCAGATTACTGTCTACATATGTTCCCAGATCCCTGATTACCATTTTACCTCTTAGGGATGCCTTATTAATGGAGTAATTAGCCTTAGTGGCAGCTTTCCCAAAAGACACTATAATGTATTTCTTGGCACTGAGTTTTAATCTGTGATTTTGGCACCAGTCATTGATCTATGTTAGACTTTCTTGTAAGATGTTTGTGTCATGTGGGGAATCTACAGTAGCTTTAAATTTGTAGTCATCTACAAACTTGTTCAGCTAAAGGCCCTTCACATTAGCCTATACCTCCAAGAAGTGGATGCCAGATAGGTGTAGTGCCAGCATAGAGCACTCAGGTTCCCTGCTGGTGACAGGTCTCCTAGTAAAGGTGGACTCACAATCCTGACTTTTTGGGTCCTATCTGTGAACCAGCTGACAATCCAGTGAGTTATGTAGGGGTTTATGCCCAGTTCTGTGAGTTAGTCAACTATACCCGAGTGGGGTATTGTATCAAACTGCTTAGCCCGGTGCAGGTAGGCATTATGAACCATTTCCCCTCATCCATTACCTTGGTTACCTTTTCAAATAACTATACTAAGTTTAGTGGGCATGACCTTTTCTTGACTAAGTCAAATTGACTTGGGTCCAGTGTCAAAAGGTTGCTTGCATCTTTTATGATCATCCCCATGATAATTCATTCAATGGCTTTGCATATTAGACTAGTCAGACTAATAGTACTGTAGTTTCTAGGGTTGGTTGATGGTTCATCCTTGTGAAGTAGGATAACCATTGCAGTCCTCCATTGTCAAGGTACAAAACCTGTTTTGAGGCTATAGTTGAAATGTGACTCAATTGGTTCTGATTGGTCATGTTTTAAGCTATTTAGGAAGCATCCCAGGATATTGTTGGGGCCCATTGAGGCTATGTTTTTGGCCTTAGTGAGTGCCGTCAATAGTTGGCAGGGCTATGTTAGTAGGTATTTTATAGGGGAAGCAGGAGGGTGTGGGGGGTGAACTTTTAACTGAATTTGTCAGCCAGAAAATTTGCTATTTCACTCTGTTCAGTGAAGGTGGCAATATTGCTCATTACCATCTTTTTTATTTATTTATTTGCTTTTTCCTCCTACCTTTCTTTCATTATTACTGGCCCAGTCAGAGTGAGCCACACCAACCAGGTCCAGGCCAGTTAGTCCACCACGCCTGACTTATTCTAGTAATCTCTGGGGCAGGGCAGGTCACATAGACAAAGGGCTGGGGCTGGCCTGAGCTGCTCAGGGGGCTTACTTGACCTACCCTGTTACTCCCCTCTCCTCTTTTTTTGGTAGTAGTACAGTGGCCCCCTGGGGAGATGTGTGGGTGGGTAAAGCTTATTTATCATCCCACTTCACACAGCTTAGCTAAACTCCACTCTGGCAATGCCCATAGCCCTCACCTGAGATCATTGTCTGAGAGATGCCCATAGCTTCATGTAGCCACATGATATCAGCCATTCCTCCCCTCTCCCCGCTGCTTCTCCCCTCCCATAATAGATCTAGTGAGAGGTTTTGGGCATAGCTGTAGAAAGTCTTGTGGGTGCCTTTAAACTGTGATGCTGTTTTGACTTTAAAATTGGCCTTACTAGACTTAATTCATCCTCTTAATTTCCTGTTTAGTTTAATTTTGGAGCTTCTATCATCGAGGGAGTTGCTGTTCCTGATTTTACTCATGACTTTTTCCCTTTTGTTATATACACTATTAAGATAAGGATTCCACCAGTGTGGTTTGTTTTAGAGTTTGTTTTGAGCTTGCATCTAGTAGGTACAGCAGCCTCGATACAGCCATTTACATGTTTGCACTGGCTTTCTGAGAACAATTCTGCACAGACTGCTTAATAAGATGTAGTTTTCTTTGGAATAGTTCTTAACTTTACACGGTTTGCTGGGGTTACGGAGCTGATTTTTTTAATTTGAAGAAGACAAGTTTGTGTTCTGAACTCACCAGTGAGGATGTGACACTGGGGGTGGTGCTGTGCCCTCCCATAGGTGAGTGAGTACCAAGTCCAGTATATTTGAACCTTTGATGGGTGCACGCACTATCTGGTGAAGGATATTTGTGTTAATAACGTCTAGGAATCACTGTGCCTCAGAGTATGAGGCAGTTTATGTATAGAGGGGTATTTAAAGTCTCACAGAAATAGGGTATTTGGTTTAATGGTGAGTGTCTCCAGTAGGTATAGGTACAAGCTGTGGGATTATAGGGACATACAGAGTGACCTATGGCTTGCTAAGATATAGTATAGGACTTTGTCTGTGGTGATTTGCACGTGGATAAATTCCAGGGCACCATCCTGTTTTCCCAATGTAGAGTTATGCTTGTTGCTAAAATAGGTTGAGACTCCTACAACTTTTGTTCCTGTCTGTGCAGCTGATGGTCTAAATGTGTGGAAGGCACTGAAGTCTTGCACTGCCAGAGTACTTTCTGCAGATTAAAACTATGTCTCAGTAACAGCACAGCTCTCTATATTCTCCATAGTTAGGAGAGCTTGTAAGATGTGGAGTTTCTTGTTTAGACTCAGAGCACTGAGCAGTAACATCTTTAGGTTTCTTTGGATTTTTATTTGCTATATTGGTAGGTTTCTCAATTTGGCATTGCCTAAAAAGTCTCTAAGGGGATGAATAACATTTTAACCAATATTCAGAAACCTAGGGGGATTTTTGCCATATATTTTACTTTTCTTATATATCTTTTTTCATTTGGGATGCCACCGGGGAGGTTTGTTTCTGGGGCTAGTCCTGAGCTTACTTCTGGTAGGTACAGCAGCTTCTATAAAACAATTGACATGGTTGTAGAGTATTCCTGAGAGCAATTCAGCATAGCCTGCTGTGTTCTCAGGGTTTAGAGGGACACTGAATTTTGACTAACTATCATTTAATAACAGGCAATTTGCCTTGGAATAGTTCCCAACTGTTATTGGTTTTAATGGGATGATGCAGTTGATTTTGATTTTGAAGTAGACAGCTTCATGGTTGGACCTTACCATGGAGGATGAGACATGGGGGGGGGGGGGGTCAGTGTTCTCCCATATTTGTAAACATGAGGTCTAGTATGTTGGAGCCTTTAGTGGACGTATTCACTGTTTGGCCAATGGTGTTGCATGTATTTACAAAGTCCAGACATCTCTATGCTTGTATATTTGAGTCTGTGTAGGATTCTGTCTATATAGGGTGTAACTAAAATCTCCCATAGTTTGCATGGTAAGTGCCTCCAATAGGTCCAAGTTTACATTGTGAGATTCTTGGGACTTGGAGGGTAACCTATATCCGGATAGGATTTGGCACAGTATTTTGTTTATGGTGATCTGCACATACAGGATCTCCAGCATTTCATCCTGTTTGACCACCCTAGAGGTACGCTTGCTATTGATGTATATTGTGACACCTCCTCCTTTAGCCTATGTCTGTGCAGCTATTGGTCTAAAAGTGTGGAAGGCTCTGAAACCTTGCACTGCTGGGGAACTCTCTGCTGCTTTAAACCACATCTTGTTAACTGCATAGATGTCTATATTCAAAAGTGTGAGGAGGGCTTGGAGGGAGTGTAGGGTTTTTTTAGGCTCCTAGCATTGAACAGTAACACCTTGAGGTTCAGTTGAACTGATTTTGCTATGTTGGAAAGTTTGTCAGTTTGGCATTGACTAAAAAAGGCACAATGTGGTGGATAAAATGTTAGCCAATAATTGAAAGCTTAGAGAGGAAAAGTGCAGACCATCCTCATTAAAACAATGTGGTCTGTTGACCATGTCCTCCCAAGTTGACAAATATTGGATCTGCTTAGAAAGACACCAGAAAAAGAGACAGTTGTTTTTTGCTCATAATGTGCAATCATCCTTGGTAATGGCAATATGCTGCTCAATGCTTGTCTCATACTAGCCTGAAACACATTGTCTGAAAGCTTCATAATATATTTCTTCATATAGTCCAGGGAGGTAAGTCTCAGGTCATTTACCCTTACATGGACTACGATGGAATCATACTGGCATTTCTGGTTTAATGACTTGAGTGTGTGTGAGTGAGTGAGTGAGTGAGTGAGTGAGTGAGTGAGTGAGTGAGTGAGTGAGTGTGTGTAAGTGAGTGTGTGTGTGTGTGTGTGTGTGTGTGTGTGTGTGTGTGTGTGTGTGTGTGTGTGTGTGTGTGTGTGTGTGTGAGTGTGTGAGTGTGTGTGTGTGTGTGTGTGTGTGTGTGTGTGTGTGTGTGTGTGTGTGTGTGTGTGTGTGTGTGTGTGTGTGTGTGGATCCTGGCTCCAGACAAGCAACTAACAGTTATTATCTCCTTGCTTAGACTGTCTGTTTGTCTGCTGGGATACAGCAGTTACAGCACTATGGCTTGATCAGCTGGACAGGTCCAGGAAATGGGACAACCTGAGTATGCATGTGCCAAGGAAAGCTGCCTCTACTAGGAATTGAATGGGGTGTACCACAGCTCTGGTTGAATGTTGGCATGCTGTGAGACTGTGAACAATGTCTGCTATTAGATGTGATACTGCTGCAACTGACATTACCCTGAGATATCCTGGCCATAGTCACCTTCACAGAAGCTACAGCTATGGAATGCTAGTGTTGCATGACAGTGATCTGGCCCTTCCATGACCACTATGTACACTAATGTTAAGTTGTCAATCTCGCCTTCATTCTTGCTGGATGGGTTCGGAGCTGATCCTCGGCTCCGACTCGGCCACTTACTATAGCTCGAGAGCTTATTTTACCGGCTCGAGGCAACCCTATATCCCATGATGCTAGGCGATAACTCCCCAGATCTCGTTTTCTGCTTTCGCTTGCGAGGTGCGTATTTTTACCGGCTCCTGGTAAGTCTTTAAATACATAGTTTTCAGTCACCCTTTTTGGTTAGTTTTTCACCCAGTTGTTTTTCAGTAGTTAGCGACTACCTTTAATTCTATTCCTGTTTATACTTCCCTTTTTATCCCTTATATCCCCCCCCTCCACTCTTAGGTTAGGCCTTAAGCCTGCCCCTTTCCTAATTATTCTTAGGGATCCTGTGGAGTGTTTGGGTGTGTCAGTATCCCAATTAATATTTTTATTGTTTTTTGAGTGTTGTGTGTTTTCTCTTTCCTTTTGTGATCCCTCGACACTGTCATGTCGAAGGAACCAAAGGAAACTAAGGTCTCAGGCTTTAAGAAGTGGGACTCGTGCTGTCAGAAAATGTCTCTGACAGATGGTCACACTTCTTGTGTTTACTGCCTGGGACCCCTGCACCTGCAGGACTCTTGTTCTGTGTGTCATGCATTCAGTCCAAGAGTCCTGCAGGAGCGCAGGAACAAACTTATATTGAGGGGCTTGTTAAAGCCCGAGGGCTCCCCGACTAAGTCTGCGTCGGGGAGGCCTTCGAAACCAGCAAAACCGTTGGCTCCGAGTACTAAGCCTTTGGTTGCTGGCTCTTTGTCTGTGCCTAGATCGGCTCTGGCTGGAGCCTGTCCCTCTGAGTCGCAGGTTCCGGTCTCGGCACCACTCGGTGCTGATACCTCTGAGTCTATGCATTCACGGTCGGCTCCAGCTGGAGCCGACGTGTCCTCAGCTCATTTGGCTCCATCCATATCTAAGAAGAGGTCAAGATCCCCTTCATTGGAGTCCATCCATTTGGCTCCGAGATCCCCCCTGCTCTCGGAGCGGAGCCATCGGAGCCGATCTTCTCGGTCGTCCAGGCTTTCAGATCATGACCTTGAGAGAGTGGTAAGTAGGCTGTTAAAGTCTCAGGCATTGGCCCAGATGATCTGTAGCCCGTCTCATCAGATGGTAGCTATTACGATTCCATCTATTTTTCCTCCTTCGACTCTCCCTCAGAATTCAGAGCAGTGATTGTTGTGGCGTCGGAGCCGATACCTCCCCCTTCGGCTCCTTCGTCTTCTGCTCCGATCTCCTCCTTGATGCCTTCATTGGATGGATCCGGGCGCCTGGTCTCTCTCATCGGCTCCGAGGGGGCGAGTGGCATCGGACCATTGTCCGACCCCGTTCTCCCTCTCGGAGCATCGGCGCTGGTGAGCTCGGCCCCGACATCAGCCTCGGAGCCTTCCCTGTCGGTGCGGCCTGGGGTTCCTACCTCTTCGGAGCGGGGGCCCTCTGGCCTTTCTGATAGGGGAGCCTTCGAGGTGATGAGAAGTGTACTAGCCAAAGGGCATAGTCAACGGTCAGCTCCATCAGCTCCTCCCACTACAGTGCCTGCTGATGTCTCTTCCCACTCTCTTGCTCCCGGACCCAGAGATCCAACGCCTCAGGTTTCCCCACTGGGAATATCTTCCTCTTCCGAGGCTTCTCCTGACCTGTCAGCAGAGCCTCCGCGTAAGAGGACATGTAAGAGGAAGCATGTGGACTCCCCTGAGTCCATTACATCTGACACCGACTTGGATGAGTCGGAGGGATCTCCAAAGTCCCCCTCTGAGGATGTCTCTTTCTCAGACATCCTAGAAATCCTAAAGCAGAGGGGGAACTGGTCTTCCCTTAATCCTTCTGAGGACGAGTCGGTGTACCCGGAGGCATTTGGTTCTCGACCCTCCACCTCCTGGGTGTCTCCGCCTTTCGACCCCCTTATGGAAGTAGTGGCTCGGAAGGGATGGTCGGCCCCGGATTCGGTGGAACCCACCTCTCGGAGGCCATCTAAATTCATCATAGCACCAGTTGACAAACAATTCCTAACAAAAGGTTTACCGGCAGATGCCATGGTTCTTAGGTTCTTAGGTTCTTAGATCAGTACTAGGCTAACTGCTCTTGTGAGCCATTTTAAGCCTAGAGAATTATCCATTGGGAGACTTGAACCCTGCACCTTGTGTTTGTAAGGCAAACACCTTAACCATTAGGCCACCCTCCCAACCCATTTGGTGGCTGCAGCCACCAAGAAGGAACTAGCTGATCCTTCAGTACCTATCCATCCTTCTAATAAGGATTCTAGGACCATGGATAGGTACAGTAAGCGGATGTTTTCTTCAGCGACCTTTGCCATGTGGTCGCTGAATTACTTGTGTCACTTCACCTGCCTTCAGAGAGATATTCTCAATGAGTTGGGAGAAGTCTTGCAGGATCCATCAGCTGCTGGGTCCCAGGATAAAATAAACTCACAGCTTGGAACCCTAAATTCGATTGTTAACTCCTCCATGCATCTAATTTCATATGCAGCCAATGGAGCGAGTAGGGCCGCGGGCACAGGAGTGGCCTTATGGCGTCATGCCTGGATGTGGCTGTGTAATTTCGCGGACCCTTTCAAGGCGTCCTTCACAAATTCCCCTTTTGATGGTTCGGCTTTGTTCGGACCTCAAGTGAAAGACACCTTGACCAGATGCGAACAAGATGGCAAGACTCTTTCTGCCATAGGAGTCTGTTTCTCCACCCCTTCAAGACCATACCCTAAGGGTCAGAAGGGTGGGAAAATGTGGTTCTGCAAATCTCAAGGAGTCACGCCTGACGCAAGAGGTCAGTTTACCCCCAGAGGCAGAGGGGGTAACAACAACAGACGCCACCCTAGGGGCAGAGGGGGTCCGCAGAACCAGGGTAGCAGGGAGCCTCTCTCTGACAAACCCTTCCAGCATCCCTGAGATGTTGCCCGATTGTCCACCTTCGGAGGCAGTCGGGGGAAGATTGTCGCTGTACCCAATAGCCTGGCTTTCCCTTACTCAAGACAAATGGGTACAGTCGATTATATCCGAGGGTTACAAAATTCCCTTTATCCAAACCCCAATTCAGCAAAAGGGAACCCTTCCAGACATTCCACCCGGTCTAAGGGAACTAGCAGTACCAGAGATATCAAAACTGCTAGCAAAAACAGCCATCCAGCCAGTCCCAGCAGACCAACTAGGATCCGGAATCTACTCAAGGTTCTTTTTGGTACCAAAAAAGACAGGGGACTGGAGACCAATATTAGATCTCAGCAAACTAAACAAGTTTGTAAAGAGAACAAGATTCCAGATGGTCACGCTACAGTCCATTCTACCCTTTCTGGGCAAGGACAATTGGATGTGCTCCGTGGACCTTCAGGATGCGTACAATCAAATCAAAATTCACAGGCGCTCCAGAAGGTTTCTCCGCTTTGGGCTGGGGGCCAGTCACTACCAATTCAGAGCCCTGCCCTTTGGTCTCACTACAGCCCCCAGAGTGTTCACCAAATGTATGGCAGCGGTTACGGCTCACCTGAGATGGCAAGGATTCCAGGTGTTTCCATATCTAGACGACTGGCTCCTCACTGCCACCACCAGGCATCAACTTCTCCAAGCCAGAGCTTACACCATTCACATTTGCAGATGGCTAGGAATCTCTATTAATTTCGAAAAGTCTGCCTTGTCGCCTTGTCAGTCTATTACCTTTATAGGCACCAACTTGAACACCGTACAACTTTCAGCAAAGTTAACAGATCAAAGGGTCTTAGATATTCAAAACCATGTCCATGTTCTTCTTCAGAGCGACAAAATTCAGGCCAGGTATGTCCTGAAAGTATTGGGTCTTATGGCGGCCGCCATAACATTTCTTCCCCTTGCACGTTTTTACATGCGTCTTCTACAGTGGATGCTCTTCGCCCAATGGTCTTTTCAGCAACTCCCCATGCACCATAAGATCATGATAACTCTAAGTTGCAAAAGTCATCTGTCCAGGTGGATATTGTCCCCTCAAGTCCATCAAGGCAGACCCTTTGTTCCTCCTCCCCCGGTCGCCACGGTGACATCGGATGCCTCCCTGATCGGGTGGGGGGGGGGCATTTTCAGGGCAGGATGATCCATGGCCCTTGGCAACCTTTCGAACGCCACCTGCACATAAATGTCCTAGAGATGAGAGCAGTGCTTTTAACGTTGTAAGCCCTCCACGACTATCTTCCCCTAGGAACTATTGCAATCCAAACGGACAATATGTCCGTAGTGTGGTATATCAACAAGCAAGGCGGAACCAAGTCCTATCCCCTGTGTCGAGAGGCACTCAGACTTTGGCAATGGGCAATCTCCTCTCAGCGGTTTCTGATAGCAACGCATATCCCCGGGAAGTCCAACATCATAGTGGACAGGTTGAGCAGAGCTATACTCATGCCACACGAGTGGTCTCTCAAACAATCTGTGGCGGAAGAGATTTTTCAGAAGTGGGGCCTTCCTTGCTGCGATCTTTTTGCTACACCCCAAAACAGCAAATGCCCCGACTTCTTCACCCTCTTCCCCCTTCCAGGCCATCCCCTCAGAGATGCTCTAGTCCAAGATTGGCCTTGGGGACTTCTCTATGCCTTTCCACCCTTTCCTCTAATCCCACAAGTAATTCAGAAAGCAACCGCCTTGAGAGCCAAGTTGATTCTCATTGCCCCTTATTGGCCTCGACAGATATGGTTTCCATTCCTACATCATTATCTTTTGGTACAGCCTTGGCATCTGGACCCAGCTCCAGATCTGTTGACCCATCAGTCGGGCAGCTGCACCAATCCCTACATTCTCTCAACCTCACTGCTTGGTTGCTCCACTTCCGTCCTTAGCCAGGCTTCCTATGATTTCTAATCCCATCCGGGATATCATAGTAGCTTCCCTTAAATCTTCCACCAGAAGGATTTACACTAGTAAATGGAAACGTTTCTCCTTCTGGGCAAAGGCAAGGAATATAGATCCCTTTACTGCCCCAATTCATTCGGTCTTAGACTTCCTAGCTGAAAATTTTCATTCAGGGTCTTCTGCCTCTACAGTAAAAGTTCAGTTGGCAGCCATATCGAATTTTCATACAGGCTTATCGGACCACAACATCATGTCCAATAAGCTTTGCAAAGCTTTCCTTAAAGGTGGATATTTACTTAAGCCTCCGATCAAAGACCCTCCACCTCAGTGGGATCTTAATTTAGTCTTAACATCCTTGATTCTTCCCCCCTTTGAACCTGCGGTCTCCTGTTCATTGAAATTTCTTTCCTGGAAGACACTCTTCCTAGTCGCCATTACTTCTGCTAGGAGAGTATCTGAGCTTCACGCCCTGTGCATTCGTCCTCCCTACTTAATCTTCCATAAAGACAGAGTTTCTCTAAGGACCAATCCATCCTTCTTACCCAAGGTGGCTTCGCAAACAAATTTAAATCAATCAATTGATCTCCCAGTTTTTTTCTCAAACTATACTAATAGAGTGGAGCAAAAGCTACATTATCTAGATGTTCACCGCCAGCTACGATACTATTTGGATAGAACCAAACAAATAAGGAAGTCTGATCAACTGTTTTTATCGTAGGCAGAAAATAAGAAAGGCCTTCCTGTTTCTAAGGTAACGCTATCTAGGTGGCTGTCTTCTGTGATTACATCTATTTATCAACTCAGAGGCAGGGAATTAACTTCTAAGCCAAAAGCCCATTCAACTAGAGCACTAGCTACATCTACAGCTTTTCAAACTAGACTACCAATAGACACTATCTCTGCGGCAGCCACATGGGCCTCTCCTCATACCTTTGTTTCGCATTACAAATTGGACATGGCCTCCAGGGACAGAGCAAAATTTGGTTCCACCGTTCTCAAGAGTCTGTTCCAATGAGCCACCCAGGATGAAGGTGCTAGGGACGCGGTCCCATCCAGCAAGAATGAAGGCAAGATTGACAACTTAACATTGAGAAGTTATGTACCTACCATAACGTTCCATGTTAGTTGTCTTCTCTCGTCTTCTTTCTTGCGTCCCACCCACCATCCCCCTAGCCTGGACAGACAGAGAAGATCTTCCCTTCCTTGAAGGGTCCTTATATTCCCTTGTTTCACCATCTAGGTGTCCTAGGATATATATAGTGTAGATAACAATCTTTGGGGGTTTTGATCCCTCTTCCTCCTCCTTTCTAGTTGGAGGATTTTGTTTTATTGGCCTATGCTAGGTTTTTCAGCTTCCAAACGAGATCTGGGGAGTTATCGCCTAACATCATGGGATATAGGGTTGCCTCGAGCCAGTAAAATAAGCTCTCGAGCTTTAGTAAGTGGCCGAGTCAGAGCCGAGGATCGGCTCCGAACCCATCCAGCAAGAAAGAAGGCGAGCGAAGACAACTAACATGGAACATTATGGTAGGTACATAACTTCTCATTTGTGGCAGTAGCAGTGGAGTGGGTTTGTGGATGGTACTTGATATGCAACATACAAGCATGAGAGGACATAGCATGTTGTAGTATGTGATTGAGTTTATCAAAGCTATAACACATAAGGGTCATGCACTCTCAAGGGTCATCACACACTAACTCTGGAATGGCTGTGGTAGTACTACTCTTTCTCTCCATGACAGCCCTGCACATATGTGGAGTCATGGCTACTGACACAGAGTGAAGATAGTACCCGTGCCTCAATAAGCACCAATACTCATCCCACGGTATGTACACTCAGGGCAGATGTGGATGACTGCCCTGTAGGGGATATCACACTAACCTTGCTTTCAGAAGGCCCTGTAACCTGTCCCTCCTGTGTGGTGTGTGTTGATTGGGTTGCCACAGGTACAGGGACTATGTCAGTGGTCTGAATTTGACATCCAGCAGTCACATTCCCTATATCTGATAAACCTACAGTACTCCTTGATCATGCTAGCTTATCACCACCTTCATAATCAGAGATAGATGAATGTCCAAATTCAGACAGTGGCAGTTCTGCAGTAGTGCTGCCAGATAGTAATTCACATGTGAACACAGAAAATAATAATTCCTAGTGTGAGTATAGCCACCATCTTCTACATATTCCTAATGCAACAGTGACAACAGTACAATTAAATACCTTACCTTATGCAGCTGTCCTTGCAGGCTCTACCCTTATGGTCCTCAAAACACACACATTGCTAGTCAGAATGCCAGCGAGTGCTTGGAAAATGGAAATAATATTTATGTAAATACAGATATCATGGTACACACCTATGCCATCCACTACTGATATCCTGGGGCATGTTGCTCCTCTTGTCTGATGTCTAACACTACACTGTAAGATTGTCTGGGTGTTGCACTGTCTTTCAGAGAGGCCAAGAACTCCTCCATCTCCATCAGCTCTGCTGAGAGTCCACCATGTTACCCTTTTGTTCTACTGCCATGACTGAGTTTTCTTCTAAATGCCTATAAACTCTGCCGGCATCAATTCCAGTGTATAGTTTATACATCATTGGAAGGCAAGTTATTGATCTATAGTTTTTAGGATTGCTTGCAGGTTCACTGATAAGGAGGAGTATCATTTTTCCTGCTGTTAACCAGGTTGGTGTCTGTTCAGGGTGTGTATATAAATAGTTCTTAATCATGGATAAATCTTCATGTAAAGATGTTTAATACTTTTAGCCAGAAGTTAGGTACTGCATCTGGGCCTGGGGTTTTCCAATTAGGAGCTTTTCTTAATTTTGTTTCAATTTGTCTGGCCGTTACTTCATCCCATTTCATATCCTGTACATTTGAATGTCATTTCTTTCACTTCTTCTATCCATTCAGCATCTTTGTTATGTTCTACAGGACCATCATAGCTACCTCTCCAAAATGTGTCTATTTCTTCCTTTTTGGTGGTATTTCTATTCTTTTAGCCTTGTTTCCCAATTCTCTATAAAACATTTTTTGGGTCATTGATACATTTCTAATTTTGTACTTTTCCTTTATATTTATCTGTATATATTCTAAGTTGTTCTGTCTATGCTGCTATCTTAGCTTATTATTTGTAATAGTGTATGATAGATCCTGGTTTGTTCTGATACTGTGTATTGTTTTAATCATGTCTATCTTTCTAATTATTTTTGTTGATTTGTTCCCTCTTCTGTACTCTCTAACAATGACACTTCTTGTCTTAATTGTTTTATAGTTTTTTTTCTATTCAATTCTTCCATGATGGCATTTAATTTCTCCCCTTCCTTTCCCTTACTGCCCTGTGTTTTTGTGGTAAGACTTTAATTGTTGTTAATTTAGCTGCACAGTAATATATCCTATTTACTTCTGTTATACACATGCATTTCTATGAACAGTCTTGACTACTGTGTTCATTTGTTTTATCAGACTTTTAACATTTTCAGTCTTATCGACTTTCCATAGTCTATTTCTTTCATTGATCTTAATATGTCTATCCATCTCTATTAAATAATTCTTCCCCTAGATCATTTTTTTTTCTAAACTAAGGGCATGTAATTACTACGAGAACGGAGTGTTCCTCGTTTTGGGTCTTAAAAAAATCATGGTCCTGGAAGGTCTATATTAAAAAGGTCTGCCTGCCACTATTCAGTGTTATGATTTTTTTAAACAGATATCCATGGAACGAATATTCATGCAGCTGCTCCACTGCTGGGCTGGAGGCGTGATTGGAAGGGATTCGATACTGCACATCCTGCAAGGTACTGTCCTGTAATCTACCCCGACCTCCCTCTCAATATCGCGCTAAGGAAGAAAGCGATACCTAAAGTGTAGAACAGCTCAGAACTAAACTATCTACCAACAGCCCAGAACTATACTATCTACCAAACACTTTCATCTACAAGGTACTGTCCTGTAATCTACCCGACCTCCTCTCAATATCAAGGCTAAGGAAGAAAGCGATACCTAAAGTGTAGAACAGCTCAGAACTAAACTATCTACCAACAGCCCAGAACTATACTATCTACCAAACACTTTCATCTACAAGGTACTGTCCTGTAATCTACCCCGACCTCCCTCTCAATATCGCTAAGGAAGAAAGCGATACCTAAAGTGTAGAACAGCTCAGAACTAAACTATCTACCAACAGCCCAGAACTATACTATCTACCAAACACTTTCATCTACAAGGTACTGTCCTGTAATCTACCCCGACCTCCCTCTCAATATCGCGCTAAGGAAGAAAGCGATACCTAAAGTGTAGAACAGCTCAGAACTAAACTATCTACCAACAGCCCAGAACTATACTATCTACCAAACACTTTCATCTACAAGGTCAATATCCTACTAAAATGAAAGCTACTAATGTATTTTACATTGTAAAGTATCCCCTAAACTAGCTTGCGAACTGGGTTTCACACACAGCAGTAAGACGCAAACAACAGTATCTTCTCCTCACTTACTTGGAAAATTAGTGTGAATTCTGAGTAAAACAGAGGAGCTAGTCCCAAACTATAAGCAAAAGTGCAGCTACTATTATGCTTCACTTGTAGAGCCCTGTAGCAAGGAAAACATCTACTAGTGTATTACCTGGACTTGCTCTGTGTGGAGTGGGATTAACCCCCACCCCTGCCTATGAGGAATGCGAGGTATCATAACTCGCTAATAGCCCGCCAATTTTAGTCATTTACTGCTGTGTTGCAATCTAAGTTTGTAGGCATCTCAGGGTATGTAACATCACATAAAACCAATGTATTTATAATTATAAATTACAGCGCATCCTAAAGTGTAATTCTAACAGATGGTTCAGTTATAAATGTGATCTAAGTGTAGCTCTTACAGCTACGACCACACTGTAGAATAATTTAGCTCACAAACTGTATTCAGCGTCTGCTACCTTCTCACGCAGTTACTCACTCAGAGGTAGCGTGTACCCACTAGTAGCGTCACCTGCTAGGTAAAGGCTCTGTGAATTGTTTGTTTTGACTACTTTAAACAGTTATATTTGAATTACTATGTTAAATTGAAAGAGGACACTATCAGCGACTGCTGTGTTTAAGGACATTGATGTGTTTCAGTATTAGGAATAACTAAGCAAAAATAGCGAAGTGTCCTTTGTAACCAAACTGCTCAATTATTAGCGACTGGTCTTTTCAGGGCAATAATGAAGTCTAAAATGTGTTGCATTTATCCTGAATGATAGAGTGAGTCAACTCGAAAACAACTGTTTGTTCCATTAACCTGTTGGCTCAGCTTACTAACAGATCTTTATATACTTGTTGGATTGCAATTAAGTTTAAAAGGGAGTTCAATCCCCTGCTCTAGGCTCTGCTACATACAAACTGCATTGAAACCTGTACCCTAACTCTACTTTATAGCTTTGCAATTAATAACTCTAAAAGCAAGCTGAATGTTTTTCTTTTATTTGTTCAGGTACTGTCCTGTAATCTACCCGACCTCCCTCTCAATATCGCTAAGGAAGAAAGCGATACCTAAAGTGTAGAACAGCTCAGAACTAAACTATCTACCAACAGCCCAGAACTATACTATCTACCAAACACTTTCATCTACAAGGTCAATATCCTACTAAAATGAAAGCTACTAATGTATTTTACATTGTAAAGTATCCCCTAAACTAGCTTGAACTGGGTTTCACACAGCAGTAAGACGCAAACAACAGTATCTTCTCCTCACTTACTTGGAAAATTAGTGTGAATTCTGAGTAAAACAGAGGAGCTAGTCCCAAACTATAAGCAAAAGTGCAGCTACTATTATGCTTCACTTGTAGAGCCCTGTAGCAAGGAAAAAACATCTACTAGTGTATTACCTGGACTTGCTCTGTGTGGAGTGGGATTAACTCCGCCTCGCTGCCTCCGGGCTCGCCCCACCCTGCCCCGATCCCACCCCAGTACCCCTATATTTATACTTAACTAACCACACCGCTCCTTTATCTCTAGCCAGTCAAAGCTCTTGGCGCACCGCTTTCACTGCCGCTCCAAGTCCACTAGGCTCACAAATCACACTGCCTCACTCCCCACCCCGCCTCTCCCCCAACCAATACCAAACCACCTACACTAACTATCTTATAACCAATCAAGCAACAGTATGAAGTCCTTAACACCCCATATCACTATACCAGCCCAAAAAAACTGTAACTCTCACCCTACCAATTCTTATCACACTATACCTGCTAACTATATACGAGTCCCAGACACACCCAGGTTTTCATTATCCAAAGTACCAAACTAGTACTCCCACATTTCTGATCAACACTAATCACCCTACTCACTACCTAATCAACAAAACACCGCTTACTCACTTCCACTACTCCTATAAACCAAACAATCTACCCCAGTCCAAAAACATAGATAAACTACTACATAAACTGATGAAGCTAATAATGTATCTTAGAAAAAACATAAATATAGATGGAGACATACATCCAAACCCAGGCCCTCCATCAAATGACAGTGCAAATAAAACATCCTTGTTTCCAAGACCTCCTGACTCCCTTCTTATTTGCCACCTTAATATTAGAAGCCTAAATAATAAAATTCATAATCTACATGCTCTTTTAGCAACTTACCTCCCTGACATTATGTGTCTCACAGAAACCTGGCTCAAACCAGAGACCAAAGATAACGAAATCCTGCCACCTGGCTACAACATATACAGGACCGATCGCCTCAAAAAAGAGGGGGGGGTACTGCTGTGCTCTTCAAAAGCACACTCAACGTTACCCTACACCCCACTCAGCCACCGCAAATACCCAACATAGAATTAACAACCCTAAAACTACAACTAAATAAAGAAAAAAGTATTAACCTAATCGTAATCTATATTCCCCCTGGGAACAACTCTGACACTCTTGAGAACACTCTAAGTTGGCTGACAAATAACTTCCCACAAGAAACCATAATTCTGGGAGATGTCAACATTGACTGGAATCAATGTGTGTCAGAGACAGACCCAACCAATATCAATCTCCATGGCTTCTCACAAAATATTACCACCTCTACTAGAATTGGCAGCAACAAACAAAAAGAAAGTATCCTAGACTGGATACTCACTAACCATAAACCCGAACTTATAAATCTGGGACTATTACTAATGAGCTCAGTGATCACCTCATTACTTATATGGTAAAAGCAAAAGTGGTAGCTGCCACCTCCCTGTACTCAGGACTGTTAGAAGCACCAAACATTTTGACATCACTAGATTCAAATGAGCTGCAGTCCTGTAACTGGTCAATCCTAAAACACCTCCCACTAGAAGAAGCTGTAATAAAATTTAACTCCACATTTCTAAACATACTTGACACACATGCCCCCAAACGGTTAATCAAAACAAAAGCTCTCATAGCACCATGGCTATCAAAAGACTCCACAGCCAAAATCAAAGCTAGAAACAAAGCATGGAATAAATGGCGCACTACCAAGACACCCTAGACCGTACCAACTTCCAAAAACTAAGAAATGACACAAAAAATCTATCTTAATGGACAAAAAGAACTACTATTTCCAACTACAACATAAACATCAAAACAACCCCCAAAAGTTTTGGACAGGAATAAACAAACTTCTCCATCCAGGCAGGTCCTCCACCCCCACACCAGCAAACCTAACTATGAAAACCCAGATGAAGTGGCCACATCCTTTAATACCTTCTTCATCGATGTGATCAAATCCTTAGCCAACCAACAAGTAGCCCCTGCTCCCTAACCACAAGTCCCACCCAGAAGACCACGCCGTTATTCAACCTACAACCTGTCCCTACTGCATACATCCGATCCTTACTAAGGAAACTAAAGCCAACCACTCTCGCAGACCTACTTCCAGCAGACTTTCTACAAAAGCTGCGGATGTTATAGCCTATCCCATCTCAATCTTAATTAATCGGACCATAACTGAATCCACAATCCCTCCATATGGAAAATCTCCCATGTCATCCCTCCATAAAGGTGGCTCATCCACTGACCTCTCAAACTACAGACCAATAGCAATTTTGTCACCACTGGCAAAATTCATGGAAATAAGTATTCACAAACAACTCATCCACTACCTAACTCAGGAAAACCTGCTAACCAACTCCCAGCATGGCTTCAGGCCCAAACATAGCACTACTACCGCTCTCCTCTCTTTCACAAACACTATCAATCTTAACCGGAATGACAAAAAAATTTCTTCAGCCCTCTTCTTGGACCTATCAAAAGCTTTTTGATATGGTCAACCACAAACTCTTGCATGCAACCCTAAAAACTCTCTATCTAGATAACAAAACCCTTGACTGGTTTCATGCCTATCTTTCTGAAAGGCAACAAGCTGTGCTCTGGCAAAGCAAGCTCTCCGACCTCATACCCAACACCATAGGATTCCCCCAAGGTTCCATACTTGGCCCTCTTCTATTTTCCATCTTTATTAATGATCTTAACAAAGTCATCCCAGAGTCTACATGTATTCAATATGCTGATGACTCGACTTTAATTTGCTCAGATAGATCCCCAACTATTCTATTATCCAAAACTCAAGACTGTTTCACTGCAGTTGAGAATTGGTTATCAGAACGCCAACTGATCTTTAATCCAAAAAAAACGAAAATGCTACTCTTCCATCCTACCCATAAAACACCAACTTTTCCCTTTTGTGTACAATCCAACAATGGAACCACCATCACCCCGACCCTCATACCAAGCTATTAGGGGTTACCATTGACAACAAACTCAGATTTGATGTGCACATCAACCAAACTATCAAAACTGTTAATAAGAAACTGGGGTCCCTTTATAGAATAAAATCTTTTCTGACTCCCACGGCTAAAGTTGCCATTGCTCGCACCCATCTCCTTTCTACCCTCTTGTATGCCTCCCCCATACTTACAAATCCCAACAAATTGGATCTATCTAAACTCTCTTGTTGTTATAATCATATTGCAAGATTTGCCACAGGCCTGCCCTACAAAACCCATCACTGTACTAATCTTCAGAACCTAGGTTGGATAGAACTACCAAATCTACTTCTACAGAAGCAACTTATTATTGCTTACAAAATACTCTCTCAACCTGAAAACACTCCCGGCCTGTCTGGAATAATTACCCCTTATACCAACCTAAATAGACTAAGATCATCTCACAGATTACTGCACAGACAATCAAATCCTGTAACTCAGGAGGTGACTCTCTGTTTTCAAACACAGTGGGTAAAATATGGAACTCTCTTCCACCTAGTCTCACCGAATCAACCTCCCTAAATACTTTCAGAAATGGCCTCTCCCACCACTTCAAATCCCACTGGCTTTGCCAATGTTCTAATCCAGACTAACCCATAGCTCCCCTCAACCTCCTCAGTGAAATTACTATCCTCCTAGGCCTCAAGCCATCTACTCTCCCCTGAAACTAACTACTTGTAGGTTTGTTTCTTATAATAATTGTTCACTGTACATCCTAATGTAACTTTTTCTTACCTGTGTATACTAACTATATGATGCTTTGTTTTTCTCTTTATAATTGTTATTGTACATACTAATGTAACTTTTTTTCTTCCCTGGGTATTTAGTTCATAACTACAATCGTATGTTAGCTGTCAAACATTGTTGTAACCTACTATGTACTATTGGAACTTTTTGTAACCTACTATGTACTATTGGAGCTTTTCTCCCCGGGCCTCCGCTGAAAATGGACATGTGTCCAGTCGGACTTTCCCGGTCAACAAATGTAAAATAAATAAATAAATAAAATAAAATATTCTTTGTTCTCTACTTCCTTCGGGCATTCTACAGAAAGTTCCAGAAAATCTTCCTGTGCCATATTCTCTTCAGCTTCACCCTGTATCATACAGTGTTGTTTCGTATGGTGACTCACAGGCCTATCACTCCACATTACTGACTGCATCAGAGTTGCCTGTTCCTTTCCTTGCTGTGCAACTCCAGCTGAACTTTTATACTGGCTTTCTACTGAAAGCTCCAAAGTATCTTCATATGGCAACAGATCAGATGCTTCCCACTCCATTGGTTTCTCCTTAATTTGGGGATTTATTATTCTATCATGCTATGATATTATCAGAGTAAAACTTTCTACATTAAATCCTTCATTTCACAGGTAATCTATAACTTCAGTTTCTATTTCTTTAACTTCTCCATTGCTAGTCCTTTATTCTACTTCCCCCTTTGCTTTCTTATTTTTTATATCAAAAATGTAAAATTTGCTTCAGAGCTTCAGATTAATTACATATTTACCTTTATTCTGCCTTTTAGGAGATTAGGACCCCATTAATTCAATACAGAGCCCTTAAATTTATGCTTCATCTGTTATTTTCCTAGTCTGGTGACTACAGACTTTAAGAAAAATGAATACACATCGCTAGAAAACCATGAAAAGCAGTTATAGTTACTCACCTTGTGGTTATTTGGGAACCAGTGCTATAAAAAGAATACAAAAAAACAGCTGTTTAATGTGCAAGCACTTAAAGCCAGGAGAAGTACAGAATGTTTGATTAAATGCAACTCGCATTATGCCTTCAGCTATAAATGCAGAGCAAGAACAAGTCAAGCCAGAAATTTCTTGAGGCAGTAACAGTAGTTCAAAGTACCTTAGATTCTGTTCATTAACAGCTTGCAATCTGATATTTACCTTCATTCCTTCACTCAGGACTCTTTTTTTTCTCTGTTAGTTTTCCACTTCAAAATCAGCAAAATAGATGAAATATTTCTACAAGCTACACTGATTTTGCTTTGCCTTGCAAGTCTGGACATGGTTACAGCCTGACTACTTGATATAAATCTTTGTTACCTCCACTATACAATTTTAAAATATAGTGAATCTTTGCAGCAGGACATTACAAGAGTCACTTTCACAGATGGACTGACAAAACTGAAATATGCAGATATACTTCTTATGGGCACACTTCGACTCTCCAGAATTTCACAGAATAGCAAGATTTTTGCTTTTGGTCTGTTCCTCATATAATTTCTTTTCTGGCAAATCATTATGGATTGAAATCATTAAATACTGACAGACATCTGAGTTTTTAACTTCATGTTCTTGAGAAAATGCATGCTAATGCAAAACCTGTTAATCTATCAACTTAGTAAGTTTATAAGATCGATTTTGGACCTTTACCCTGCATTATTTTTGGCTTTGACCAGAATTCTTGTACTAAGATTTTGAGTGTGGTGTGTGCTTCACTATTATTTTTAGTCTCTGTACAAGAAAACTGAATTGGCTGTGATTCAAAAAGATCTTAATGGCATACGCAATGATAAAGATTTGTTCTCTGAGGTCTAGCATGCAAAAAATTAGCATGCAATATGACAATCTGTCAAAATAGACAGCACAGCTAAAAAGTGCTAAGAAGGAATAAGCTATGAGCAAAGAGAGTACAGAACCAAATGTAACAGTTATGCTACATATAATAATGGGAATGTCTGCAACAGCATTGCACTGGAACAGTGCAATATGGCACTAAAATTAGTGAAACATTGGACTTCTGGGGAGACTAAAAAAAGGAAACCTAAAAGGTCAGTTAGCATTCAGTATAGCTAATGCAATGGTAAAACATGCTGGTCACTGTACTGGCAGCATGTAACATAAGCACAATAAAAAATCAACTGGAACAACGTACTATCGAAACTTTAATAAAAGGAAAAAGCGGAGCTTTCAGGTTCAATCACCCTTCATCAGTGCAGAATAAAACAATCAGTAAAATTGTGTTTAAATACACCATCCTATTAAGCACAGCCAATAAAAATAAATAGACAATTAACAATTCATTTTCAACTCTTATTTTAAAAACATCTCATCAATCACTTATATTGTGATAACATTCATTGTAATAAATATATAATCAGATGTAACCATACATGCAGGGGTGTAGCTAGGATTTTCAAATTTGTACTCACAGTTCTCAAACTGCTACCCCCCTCCCCAGCCAAGCTACGGCCATTCTTGTAATTCATGGTTCGCTCTTTTAGTGTAGATGAAGAGGCATTCGCTGTAATGCCTCTTCAGTAATATACTATAGATTCACTCAAACTCGGTTCCTTGAATTGAAAATGAACCTGAAAGTCAGTTCTTTGAAAAATGCAACAAGGTAGTTGGGGTAGAGGATTCATGCTTTTGTTTTCTGTAACTAAGGTACAGGTTTTGAGCTTGAGTAAATTACTAACCACCTGCTACCCCTAACTAGGGTGTTTCATTCACACACACACCCCTATCTGCAAGAAATATGGACAAAGCCTAAAATAAACAGGGACAGATATTAAAAAATGCTCTTGTGAACTTAGAAAGTTGCTAGAATAACAGGATTTGTGTTAGTATGAGAAAGTGACTAGAATAACAGGATTTGTGCTAGTATGAAATTTTCTAAAGGACATGAAGTCTGAAACTCAAATGTCTGTCATTATTTAGCAACTTCAGCCTTCAATGATTTTCTAGAAAATCACAAAATCTATGAGGAATAGACAAAAATATGGGGCAGAAATCTGGACATTCTGCAAAATTTGGACAGTTGAGAGGTATGCTACCTACCTACCTCACACACACACACACACACACACACACACACACACACACACACACACACACACACACACACACACACACACACACCCTCTCAACCTCTTAGAGCAACAAACCCATAAATAAAACTGAGGTAAAGGCCCAAAAATAAGGAAATTTAAAAAAAAAATATTGCTCTCATAAACTTAGAAAGATAATAGAATAGTAGTAGGTCTTGCATTAGTACGAGTTTTCTGAAAGGTATGAAATCTGAAACTCAAATGTCTGCCATCATTTTCTAATGTTCTAATTTGCCAGAAAACCACAATTTTATGAAAAATGGACCAAAAATGTGATGCAAAAATATAAAATTGCCAGACAATACAGCTGGGAACCTATAAAAGAAGGGAGCACTGTTAACTTGAGCAGCTGACAAAATTAGAGAATCTACATGCATTTCTGAAATAAAAGTAATGTATAACGCTGATCATTACAGTTATTTATAATTGTTAACCCTCCACGTTTTCTTCCAAAATTGCTATTTTGCAGAGAGATTATTAGGGTAAGAGCAACATTTTGAGCCAAAATTGGGGACAGTTGAGAGGTTTGGATATTCCTAATTCTATAAAGCGATTTGCACATACCTCTCAACCTCTTAATGCAGGAAATATGGACAAGGCCAAATATATTGGGAGAACATACAAACAATACTAAAAATTGATCTTGTATAAACTTAAGATAGTTGATAGAATAACAGGTTTTGCTTTAGCATGCATTTTTCTGAAGATTATGACGTCTGAAACTTAACGTTGATCATTATTTAGTGACTTCATTCCTAAATGATTTGCCAGAAAAGTTTTATTTTGCATTTTACAGCAAGAACACCAATAAATATCTGCTAAACAAAGCAATGCAGTCTGACAATGAAACTAGACTTAGCATTAAAACTTCTCTGCCCTTGAAACTCACATTCATTGAAACAGCATTGAAACCCACATTCAAAGAAAATACATTTTGCCAGTGGCAGATAAAGATTAACTTTGGGCCGTTTTCAAATCATAGGCCCCTTGCACATGAAACATACACGTGCTCTTTGATATACCTTGCTGATTGTATTAAAGTATATTCCTTGTACAATACAGTATAGTTGTTAGAGAGCGTTTTAAATTTGTTTTGAACATTTTTCCAGTAAACAATGAAACAAAATGCATGCACCAATCATGACAAAACAGCCCAATTCAGAACATTTCCATCATAAAAGTCTACTTAAACAACTTCTATAGTCCACCAGTATCAGTAAATATGCACAATCTCTGAATTAGTAAAAACCATCTACATAATTCCACATTAAAGAAATCTGTAACTAATGAAGAGGCTGCTGCTAGCAAACAACTTTATATTTCATGGTTTCATCTACAAATAAAGTGCCTGTTGCCCTTGAGGAATAAATTGTCTATGTTGCATTAAAAAAAATGATACGCTAGTAATATTGCAATAGGGAATGGATGGCAAACTGATAACAGGTTCATAGTTACTACTAGATATCTTCACAAAAAAGGAATACAGCATCCACCCCCATTTACAACACAGTACAGTATCAGCAATGCATTTACCTACTGTGGGAGAAGAACCCACAGCCTTCTGCATCAAAAGCAAGCACACTACCTGTTGTGCTATTAAAAGTACAAGCAGACTCTGCATAAGCAACTATAAACTTTAGTTACCCTGCAGCTCTTAGCTCCTTGTAAAATGTACTCGACACTCAGCTGTATCTCTGAATTTTGCAGCACAAGAAATCTGGAAAAAGCCAACATTTATTGGGGGGGGGACAAAAGACTAAAAACCAGGGACATATTTTAAACATTGCTTGTATAATTTTGGAAAGTTGCTAGAATAAAATGCTGTGTTATTACCATGCATGTTTTGAACCCAGAACCATATGCATTACAGTCAGTGCAACATACCACTATGCTAAATCAACAATTTGAAAAAAAAGACTGAAACTTAATGGCTATCATTTAGATAGCTCTCAACCTCTTAGCACAAAAAACCTTGGACAAACAACAAAAACAATAATGGGGGAAATACAACTTCAGTTCTCACTTCTCACCATAGCTCGCAACTGTTTCTAGCAAATCTGAACAAAGTTCAGAAATGGTGGTTAGGGATGTTAGGTGCTTCTTATCCTGAAGCAAAGGTACAGGGTTTGAGCCTGAACACCTATAGCCAGCAGGTGTATTATGTGGGGGGCATTTCACATACACACACACACACACACACACACACACACACACACACACACACACACACACATACACACACCTTACCTGATAATACACACACACACACACTCACTCCTTACCTGATAATACACACACACACTCACTCCTTACCTGATAATACACACACACACTCACTCCTTACCTGATAATACACACACACACACTCACTCCTTACCTGATAATACACACACACACTCACTCCTTACCTGATAATACACACACACTCACTCCTTACCTGATAATGCACGCACACACTCACTCCTTACCTGATAATACACGCACATTACTCTGTTCACCCAATTGCCTTCAACACACCCCTTACCTGATAATCCGTTCGCCTGATTGCCTTCGTGATCACCACAACGATAATCCCGATTGCCTTGCCCTTCTCGCTCGCAGCCAGCCAGACATGATGTGAGCTTCACTACAACTGCACATTTCCCGCTTGCAGCCAGCCAGCTGGACATGACGTGAGCTCAATTCCGACTGGGTGGTATGTAGCCATGAAATGTTCCTTAAAGGAGCCAATGCTGTTTAAAAAAAGAAAAATATGTACTTTTTTAATTAAAAAAGCTACCCCCTCTTCTAAAGAATTTGTACTGAAATCAGTACAGTGCGTATGCCTCCCGACATCCCTGCATACATGCTATTCTATTATAAAGAATTTATTTAAGTAAATCTGTCTTTTAAGACAGTTTTAAGTGTAACCATATGATTAATTCCAGGAAAAACATCTGCCTGCAACGGTAAATTTTTTGTTTTCATTTTACATTTATATAAATCACAGTCATTCCCATTCTTACAACATGACCATAAGTGAGTGTTATACATTGTAGTCAATATAGTAACATGTACGTCATAAAACATATCTATTTACATTATATACATCGATGCTTTCTCAGTCAATTCCATTGTTATAAAAGCAGCACATACAATAACAATTTCAAGTCCATAGCTGTGCGATCATGTGTATATTTCTAGGTTCCTTTGTAACTTATTACTATGTAGTATGTATGATGTTTTATGCTAATATGATGTTAAGGGTGTGTTTCCAAATATTTCAGGCTTTCATATTTTAGTTTCTTTTATCCATTACTATTTTATGAGCTAAAAGATGTTTTATAGCTATTTTTTGAATCCCTCCCAAGGGATATTTATAGGGTCTAACCATATGAAAGCTATGTACAGCTTCATTAGTAAGAAAATTATTATAAGTATATTCGCTTGTTTTCCTGATATGTTAGATGGGAGAATATGTAGAAGGGTAAATTCCCATGTTAGTGTTGATGTTTGATATCCCATTTTTTGCAGTTGTATCTTGAGTGAATTCCAGAGTTTGTACACACATTTGCAACTCCAAAATATATGCATTAGGTCTGCTACCTGGTCCTTACAGTGTGGACAGTATGGTGATTTTGATGCATTGAATTTGTGGAGTATTGCAGGTGTGAAATATGCATTATTCAAGTTTATTATTTAATTCACCTCCTCTTATATTTTTATTAATAGTAGTTAAAACCCTAAAAGTAAACGTGTGTGGAATCATTCACATAAACATGTTTAGCAAGTGAGTTGTTAAATTATTCCTTTTTAGATCAGACTTGTGCTCTATGATTCTGTCTCTAAGACGTCTAATAGATGTACCTATATAAAAACTTGGACATACTTGAGATGTTGCTAAAAAGATTATGCTACAGGAATTACAAGTTGCAAAACATTTAAATGTATAGATTTTAGTAGTAACAGGATGCTTAAATGTGCAGTCATTGTTTATAAAAGAATAGCAACTGCAGCTATGTCAGGGAAAAGCACATATCATTGTAGAATGTATACCATTAGTCTTACATCTAATATCCTTGTAGCATAACAATTGTTTCAAATTCATGCAGTTTCAAAATAAAAACCTAGGTTTATCATAAATGATTTTTGATATTTGTAGAACAGTTTTTAAAATGCTCCAGTTTCTAGTAATTATTTTCTTTACCTCATCACTACATCTACTAAATGTAGTGGTGTATCAAATTATGTTACTATTCTTAGGTATACCATCCTTCCCATTTAGAATACTGGTGGCATGTAACATAAACCAACAAATTGAACCGATACACTATCAATGGCAATGGCCAATAAATAAGTACAAACACAATGCAAAATAATAAGATTTTGGCAACTAACATATACTGAATCATATAGGACAGGATTCCCCTATTTGGCATTTATTTTGCAGACATCCATGTCAACATCCCAGAACAGTGGTTGACCAAGGTTGCAAAAGATTGCAAGATGGGTACTGTTATCTCCTCATCCACTGATATTAAACTGTTCTAAAATGGACTGGAATATGCACATAGCTGGTGGACAGAAAATGGTCTCATGCAAAATGAAAAAAGTGTAGCCACATTAGATAAAAAAGATGATCCCACCTCCTATGTTGCAAGTAGAACTCCTCCTCAAACAGATACAGTCATAACAGATAGGGATACCTATTTGGACAACTCTCTTTCGCATTCAATCATCATGTTTCCACCATAGTCAGGAAAGCCTTCTTTCTGTCCCAATTAGAGTCCAAAGGAATATCTTCAAAATCCAAAGAAGTAATCCTGCCACTGAACTCTTCCTTTATCAGGCCCATCATCGAATACAGTGTCTTCTTTGCAATTTACAAATCCAAGCATATATGGAAATGCCCCACTGATTTTTAACCAAGAAAAATTTTAAATCCTTCAACTATCCCAGTAGATTAGCTCATCTCCCCATTTACTCAGCAACCTACCAGGTATGGGATGACTTGTGTTTCTCTTTTTGAGCCACGAATGAGCTGAATCTATTTGGCCACCAATTTCTTCACAAAACCAGTGATTCTTCAAACACCTATACTGGGACCTAAATTTACATCAACAAATAAACAAGACTTGCTGGAGGAACAGGTTCCTAATCCTAACTTGATGTATTCCCATCTATGGAATAAGTTGCCACTACAGATAAAACAAAGTATATTTTTCTCTGTCTGCCTTTAAGGCTAGTCCTGGCAATTGGATGGGTATACATACATTTCCATCAGGATTATTGTGTTTGGCCTTGCTTGATTTGAGAGGTAATTACTATTAATTCTTGTAAAGGGTGTCAAGACATTTTAGCTGTGTCTACTTAAACGTGTATATGGCTTGACATATTATGGTCCCTATGATTACTTGCTTACTATTGTTTCTATATTCCTATGTATAGCATGAAAAATAACAATGACTCAAGAATAATGAATGCAGATATATGTGCTCAGTACAATGAGGTATATGTGCAACAAACTACAACCATAGAAACAGGAATGACCACATAAGTACAAACATCTATGTGTCATGACAACATAACATTTAATATGGAAGGGAGACACTATAATCCTTAACTGTACATTAATTTGAATTGTAACAATTTAGGTTTATAGGTTCATAGGAGGTTACTAGGCTAATGGCCCTTGGGCCTTTACAAGCCTAGCCATGTAAAAACCCATGTAGCCTAATTGACCATAGTTAGATGGTCATTGTTAGTAGAGTGATTCTGTGATCAGCACCAAATACCCCTGTCCATGAGGGACATAGGTGCCACCCCCAGGGTGAATTTACAGTCACCCATCCAATTGTCAAGGTTGTGCATAAACAGGGTCATTGAAGAGATTCACTTCACGTGAAGTGGGAGCTTATTCCATAGGAGTAACAATCTCTGGGAGATATATCTGTCTCTCTGGCATGTTCTGTTAATGTCACAGGTTAGGTTGAACTCCCTGGAGTGAATGACTCTTGTCCCTTCTGATTTACAGATATGCAGTATTTCCATTAGGGCAGAGTCAGAAACTGCTCTGTAGGCCAGGCACAGGTTACCTGTCAGCAGACTGTATGATACAGAGTACAGTGACAGGACTTTCAGTCTTTTCATGTAAGTCAAGTTATTCAAATCATGGATTCTCTTGGTTAGAAACCTCTGCGGTCTTTCCAGTTGCTGCAGGTGTCTGGTGAGATACATACAGAATGGAGCATTGTACTCAGTGGTCTGATATCGGTTGAGTACAGTAGAGTTATAACCTCCTTAGTCTTGGATATGATGCCATTATTTATTAGATGCACAATGTAGAAAGCTTTCCTTACCACTATGGACACATGGTAATCGAAGTTTAGATTGCTATCAACCTGTGTTCCCAAGTCTCACACCACTGGGTTTGAGCTTAGAGGGGTGCTATCTATATCATAATTAGCAGGGACTACTTTGCCAAAAGAGATAATGAGGCATTTTTTGCATTTAGTTTTAATCCATGACTTTAGCACCAATCATTTGTCTGTGTCAGCCTCTTCTGTAATATGTTTCCATCATTGGAGGACTCAATGATTGTGCCCAATTTGCAGTCATCTGCACACTTGGTAAGCCACAGGGCATCTATTTTCACCTTGACCTCAGAGAAACAGATTCCAAAAAGTAGAGGGTCAGCACAGATCCTTGTGATATCCCACTGGTAACTGGTTTACTGGTGGAGGTGGACTCCCAAACTTTGACAGTGTCTGTTCTGTCAGTGAGCTACTTGGCTACCCTTCTTGTGACCTATGGGTTAATCCTCAGCTGAGACAGTTTCTAAATGATCCCCGAGTGGGAGATTGTGTCAAAAGCCTTGGCTAAATCAAAATAGGTGGTATGGACTGCTTTGCCCTCATCCAGGGCTTTGGTGACATTATCAAAGAAGTTCATCAGGTTTAGTAAATGAGATCTACCCATGACAAAACCAAGCTGGGTCAGGTCAAGAGTTTGAAGGTCAACTGTGTCCTTGTTGATAATGTCTATGATGATTCTTTCCATGTCCTTGCAGATAAGGCTGGTTAGGCTTATGGGTCGATAGTTTCCTGGGTTGGTTGATGGATCCCCTTGGTGCAAGGGGATTACTGTGGCTGTTTGCCACTCTGTTGGAACAAAGCCAGTGCTCAGGCTATGGTTAAAGAGAGTACCAAGTGGTTCCAGTAGATCTTGTTTTAGATAATTTAGTAAGCAACCTGGGATATTATCTGGTCTCATAGAGGCTGTGTTTTTGGCCTTGGACTATTCCCTATGAAAAATGCATACTCACATTTACTAGATTTTGAATGAATGTACGCATTAATAAGAACAAAGTTTTAGGCATTTTTATGCTGGGGCATTGATTGTACCCCACATCCTTGTGCTTCATCATTCTAACACTGTAGTCATTATTCTCTTGTGGCAGTGGCAATCAGACTCTTGATTTTAACTGCTGTTGTGGCATCTTTTAAAAATTCACACAACAGTGTGATAATATCAGAATTTGCTAAAATGGCCATCAAATAATCATTTATTTGTGAAAGTGGGATCAAGAAAGTGCAATTTATTCACAGCTTCCACAGATAAAAGGCTCACAAATGGAAGACTATGGCTTGCACTACTGTCTAAATGTGAAAATTATAGTTTAGCATGTTGGCATAGCACAGTACTTGCACAGAACATGGCAGGCACCTGTAGTAACACACACAGACAACTATGCAGCATATGTATCTAAAAGGTAGGAAAAACACATAATTATATGTTTGGAAGGAATTTGCAACAGGCACATCAGAATCAGAATCACATTTATTGGCCAAGTAGGCACGCATACAAGGAATTTGACTCCGGTTTCAGTGACTCTCCAAATATGAATTACATAAATGACATACATGCAACTATTAAGAACAAGACAAAAAAGTAAATCTACATATACATATACATACATGGTGCAAAGTGCAACTCAGTGCAAGAAATACTGAAATAAACTATAAAAGAAAAAAATATTAACAATATGTAAACAATACTGCAGAATCCTCGGAGGCTTGGGAAAAAGAACACCCCAACCTAATAAGCTGAGTTAACCCTTTATGAACTTGATGGCCTGTGGAAAAAAAACTGTTCTTATATCTGGTTGTTTTGGTGCATATTAATCTATAACACCTGGCTAATGGTAATAGTTCAAAAAGATGGTGGCCTGGATGTGAAGGGTCGGTGATGATTTTCCCTGCCCTTTCCCTGACTCCCTTTAAGGAGGACAAACTAGCACCAATGATATTTTTGGTAGATCTAGCTATTCGATGTGACATATTTTTGTTATAATTAGACAGCTATTCACTGTTGTACCTTTCTTATGATGGACCCTACAATGGTTTCCCACTTCAAGTTCCTGGAGAGTATAGATCTCAAACACTTGAAGGATTCCACAACTGACACTTCAGTATTAAATATAAAGAGGGGGATAATATTGTAGTACCACTCCTAAAGTCCACTGTCATCTCCACAGTTTTAAGACTGTTCAGTTCCAGATTATTCTGACTACACCAAAGGGCCAGCTGCTCAGCCTTCCATCTGTATACAGACTCATCACCACTCCTGATGAGCCCGATGATAGTTGTATCATCTGCGTATTTAATAAGTTTGACAGAGGGATCCATAGATGTGCAGTCACTAGTGTAGAGGGAAAGGCGTCCTTCTGTTGGCTTCTCCTTGGAACTGAGAGCTAAGGTTCAGAAGCTATTTGAACCAATTCCTTCTTCGGCACCAATCACTTTGGCGCCTTTGGTACCACCCAACTCCAACACCAGCACTGGCACTGGCTCCTGCACCAAATACCTGAGTCAGCACCAGGGTCTTCAGTTTCCATGTAGATGCTGACATCTCCTTCTGCACCACAACAAGTCATCCCCTCTCTTCGGTGTTGAAAATTGATCCACAGTATAGACCAAGGATGAAGCATTCCCCTTCCATTGACCCCATGCTGTGGTTAGCTTCCCAGTCCCTTTCTAGAAAGGCCAAAATCTCCCTCTGGTTTGTCTGTTCACTCCTCCAGGAGTCTTGCAGAGGTCGATGTAGTGAGGTTGGTGGACCAGCTTCTCACTGTGAGGGGTCTCTCTTCTTCTTCCCAAACCCCTCTCCTTCCTAGGGCAAGGATTTTTTTTCACTCAGGACTCCTTTGGATATTCTTCCTTTGACCTCATCAGAGGTTTTAGAGCTCCCCACTCCAACTACTCAGGTTCTTATTGCTCTGGCACAGACAGCCCTCTTACCTTCATTTCCAGGCTCAGCTCTGATTTCCTTGATTCCTTCAGAATCAATGCAGTCCTGAGATCATGACTCCACTCTCAGGCCCAAGAGGTTTGAATTGACTCCTATTTTTTATTCTTAGGACTTTGACAGCTGGGGGTCCTTCCTCAGCTCTGGCCTTGGAGGTTGGTCTCTCGGGGTGGAATGTGACCCTGGTTCCGAATTCATCTTTCTTAGCTCCAGGCTCCTATCCCTCCTTGGGGAGGCCTGCTTTCTATGCTATGGAGAGGGCATTGGCTACCACATGTTCTCAGGTGGCTTCAGCTGTATCAGAGTTTCATCCATTAGACATTCCCACTGAACAACCTCTTCAGAAGAAATGTGTAAAAGGAAACACTTGGATTTCCCTGAAGAGTCCGTCACTGAGGACACTGATTTTGATGATGGGTAGAATTCCCCCCAGTCACCCCTGGAAGATGTCTGCTTTGGATCCTTAAATAGAGGAGTAACTGGAAGCCCAAAGACCATACCTCTGAGGAGTCTATGTACTTGCAAGCCTTTGGTTCTTGCCCATCCACTTCGTGGGTGACCTCCTCCTACTGACAATCTCATTAAACTAATCGCTCAGTGGGCTTGGAAATCTCCTGACTCCATAGAACCAATTCCCCAGAGACAGGATAAGATCCTTTCTGCACCTAAGGACCACCAACCCTTGGCTAAAGGACTAGCAGTAGATGCCATGGTGGTAGCGGCAGCCACCAAAAAAAAACTCTCCAAAGAAAGTTTCTCTTTTCATCCTCCTAACCGAGAGGCTAGAGTGATGGACAGATTTGGAAAGCAGGTCTATGCATCATCAACCTTCACCTTAAAGTCCTTGAATTTTCTGGCACATTTTACTGGGCTCCAGAGGGATCTGATCAAGGAACTATCAGACACCCTAGCAAGAGCTGTAATTGATAAGGTCCAAGAAAAAGTGGCCTCCCAGTTAGCTACCCTGGAGTCTAATTCTGACTCATCTATGAGGATCATTTCACATGCAGCTTAAGGGATGACCATGTCAGCTGGTTCAGGCATTGCTATTAGATGACACATCTGGCTGCACCTGTGTGAGTTTGCAGAGCCATTCAAGTCTTCCTTCATCAATGCTCCTTTTGATAGATCTTCTTTGTTCGGCCCCAATGTTAAAGGAACTCTAGCCAGGTGCAAAAAGGATGGGAAGACCCCATCATCTGTGGGCATGCATTTTTCTGCTGCCCAATGATCCCACACTAGGAATCAGAGGAGTGGGAAGATGTGGTTCAAAAAGTCCCAAGGGCCTTTCCAAAACACATGGTGAAAGCTCCTGTCAGGGCAGAGGGGGGGAGCTTTAATAGAAGATGCTGACCCCAAGGCAGAGGTGGCCCACAGAATTAGTGTTCCAGAGACTCTTTCTCTGGTCAGCCTTACCAGTGCTCCTGAAAGGGGGCCAGATTGCTTACCTATGGAAGTGGTCAGGGGAAGATTTTCTCTGCATGTAAAAGCCCGGTGACAGATAACCACAGATGTTTGCATGCAGAGAATTATTACCAGAGGTTATTCTATCCCCTTTACCCTTTATCCCAGACTAACAAGTCTTCCTGATGTTCTTCCCAATCAGAGAGACCAAGCAGTCTTAGAAATCCAAAAGCTGTTACAAAACAAGAGTCATCCAAGAAGTCCTACCATACCAGATAGGATCCAGAATTTACTCAAGGTTCTTTTTAGTGCCAAAAAAGAAAGGGGACTAGAGACTTGTACAGGATCTCAACATTCTAAACAAATTTGTTCAACAGTCCAAATTCTGGATGGTCACAGTTCAATCTATACTTCCCCATTTGGAGGAAAATGATTGCATGTGCGCTATAGACTTTCAAGATGCATACTACCACATAAAAATGGAAAAGCGCTCCAGAGGGTTTCTCCGCATTTGGCTGGGAGCCAGTCATTTTCAGTTCATAGTGCTGCCTTTTGGTCTCACCACATCCCCCAGGGTGTCAAATGTATGACAGCAGTGACAGCTCATTTGAGACTGCACAGATTCTGGGTGTTTCCATATCTAGACGACTGGCTCATCACTGCTCCCACCAGACATCTACTACTTGTAGCAGCAGAATTCACTTTGCATTTGTTCCTGAGTTTGGGAATCACAGTCAATCAAATAAAATCTCAGCTAAGCCCCTCACAAGATTTAGAATTCATAGGAGCTCATCTAAACACCATTTCTGGTGTAGCCTCTCTTCCCCAACACAGATTACAGAAGATAAAATCCCAAGTACATCCCATTATTTGCAAAAACAAAGTGTTGGGGTCCATGGCAGCGACCATCACTCTGTTTCCATTAATGAGGCTCCACATGCACCTACTACAATGGATTGTAGCATTACAATGGTCTATTCTAACACATCCAATGAACTACTCCATATTAATCAACAGCCACTGCAAAAAAGACCAATCCGGGTAGATGGAATCTGAGGAAATCCTTTTAGGCTGTCCTTTTGCCCCTCCTCAACCCAAAGCCATAGTGACTATGGATGGATCCCCGATGGGGTGGGGGGGCATTAATTGGGAAGAACAGTTCAAGGAATTTGGTCTCCAATAGAGGCCAACCTGCATATCACTATCCTGGAGTTCAGGGCAATATGTCTAGTGTTGCAAGCCTTTCAATCTGTCCTCCCCCCAGGACCATTGTGATCCAATCACATAACATGTCTGTGGTCTGCTACATCAACAAACAAGGGGGAACCAAGTCCTACTCCCTGTGTCCAGAGGCCCTGAGAGTGGGCAATAGGCTATTTCCTCTAACCACTTTCTGATAGCACAGCACATCCTGGGAAGTTGAAATGTGATAGTGGACAAATTGAGCAGATGCATTCTACTGCCTCACAAGTGGTCTTTCAATCCCGAGTTAGCAAGTAAGATTTTTCATCACTGGGGCCAGCCTTGCTGTGACCTTTTTGCATCACCACAAAACAACAAGTGCAGAAGCTACTTTGTCCTGGTGCCCCTTCAGAGGGAGTCACAGAGGGATGCTTTCTCCTCAATTGTCCCCTGGGTCTCTTCTATGACTTCCCACCTTCAATCTAATCCCACTTTTTCTCAAGAAAGCAGCCAGGTTGAGAAGCAAAGTGATCTTCATTGCTTCCTATTGAGCTGAACAAATTTGGTTCCTCTTCCTGTGGCCTCATCTAGTTCACCGTCCATGGATTCTGGACCCAGTTCCAGAATTGCTGTCTCATCCTCAGGGACTGGTGCACCCCAGCATTCCAAACCTCAAGCTGACAGCTTGGTTCCTCCAATTCCACTAGTCACCAAGCATAAAGATATACATGCTCCAGTGCAGAAAATTCTGCTGGCTTCCCATAGACCATCCACCAGGAAACTTTACCTTAGTAAGTGGAGGAGATTTTCAATCTGCATGTATGATAACAATCTCGATCCTTTCTGTGCTCTGGTGGAGAAAATTCTAGAATTTCTAACCATTCTTTTTGATCAAGGGGCCTCCTTCTCCTCTACAGTTAAAGTCCAATTAGTTGCCATTTCTAATTTCCATAATGGTTTTGGGGACCTTCCTCTAATTTCTCATAGATTATGTAAAGTTTTCCTCAAAGGAACTCTGCACTTGAAGCTTCCATTGTAAAGACCCCCTACCACAATGGGATTTGATGATTGCTCTGCAGTCTTTGATGCTTTCACCTTTTCAGCCAGCAGCAACATGTAACCTAAAGTTTATTTCATTGAAAATGCTTTTCCTCATAGCTATAACTTCAGCAAGATGAGTTTCTGAGATGCAAAACTTATGCTCAAAATTCCCTTACTTAATTTTTCACAAGGATAGAGTTTCACTCAGAAATAATCCATTTTTTTCTTTGAAAAGTAGTCCGGTAGTCCAACATTAATCAAACCATAGACTTGCCTGTTTTCTTCCCCAATTTTTCCAACAAAGGTGAGTATTGTCTACATTTGCTGGATGTTCACAGACAATTACATTTCTATCTCAACAGAACTATAGAATTTAGAAAATCAGAACAGTTGTTTGTTTCCCACTGCAGCCTAACTTTAGGGAAATCCATTTCCAAAGTTACCTTGTCAAAATGGCTAAGAGATTGTATTACTTACAATTACAATAAAAATAATTTCAAATTACCTGCACCAGTGAGAGCACATTCCACCACTTCAGCTGTTTTCCTTTTCAAGGCTTCCATGAATGAAATGTGTGCAGCAGCAATGTGGGCAACTCCACATACCTTTATCACTCATTACAAATTAGATCTGGTCTCCTGGGGAAGAGCTTCCTTTGGTTCTATGGATCTCAGGAATATCCTTCCATAGTGCCACCCAGGATCTAAAGTAGCTGGGGACTCTGTCCCAGTAGTCAAGAATAGATGAAGATTGACAACATCAGATAAAGAAGTTATGTCTTACCATAACATTCCATCTGCGTTGTTTATATTCATCTATTCTTGGCATCCCACCCTCCTTCCTCCCTTGTGTGAATTCCTTGAGGAGTGAACTCTTGTCCTGGGTGCATCATTAGGGTTCACCTTGGACATGCCTTCTTCATATGGGCTCATGGTTCTTCTGGCTTTCTGTAAGTCTGCAAACCTGATCTGAGGTAAATTGGAGAGGGGCATTGTAGGTAGACTATCAGCTTGAGAACGTTTTGTCTGGCACAAGCTGTATAACGGCCAGACCAGTTCCAAGGATTGGAACCATCACCCAACAGTCAAGAATAGATGAAGATCAACAACAGAGATGGAACGTTATGGTAAGACGTAACTTCTTTTTTTGAAAAAGTCGAAAATTAGGAAGGATTAAAAAAATGTTGAGGTAATCAAAGCTGAGAACATAACTTTTCTGTTATATGATAAGATCTGAAAGCCACTGGCCATCCAATTAGAAAAAGTGTATTCAGAAAATTACAAAACATTAACTAAAGATAATTAATTAAATTAACAAATCAAGGTTAACAACAAAATTCAGTCATATCTTCCAGTGAACCATTATCTAGTACACTCAGTGAAAAAACATACCTGGATAGAAGCACTTCCATGTCTAGGTAATACTTAGAATATAAATTCTAATAAGACTGGTTATTTCAATGTGCTAACAAGAGTAATATGATGTTTAAAAAAATGTGTTAAATTTTTATGAACAGAACTCCTTAGTGTTAAGAATTTTAAGAAAAAATATTGGTTAAACAGGAGTAATAGAAGTGAGCAACCTGAAATGAGCTCAGCTATCCTGGGCAGGTGTGAGGTTCTGTTTGAAATAAGGGTGCTGCCTGATGCAGACCAAGGAATATTTCATTGCTTACAATCAAGCTACTGACTCTTGCTAACTGGGATGTTCATGCCATTATGCTTGCTCCTTCGCAGTTAAGCTTCCCTGTCCCCTGCATACCCACAATCCTTGTACTCGGCTGTGTATATAATGCCTGCTTCCTGGCCTGCACCTTTTGTAAAAAGGGGATGGTGCTGTCACTTATGAAAGGCCATTCAGTTTGTTCTTTCCCTCAAGAGGCAGGGCCATCAGTGTTTAGGGTCATAGCCATATTTTGTCATATCTCTTGCTTCCTTAAGTAAAGGCAAAGGGAAAAGAAATGCACAGGCTAACAGAAACAGTTGGGTATGTGTGGCAGAGGATAAAGGGACAAAAAGAACAAAGAAAGAAAGAAAAAGAAGACCATGTTGGCAAAGCATATTATAGCCATCTTGCTACATATGAAATCAGAGTTTGAAGATATATCTAAATGGGCTAGATGTCTTATATTAACTCTGAGTTATAAATACTAGAAACTAAATGTTAGAAATTGTCCAACACATATATCAGCGCACAGCAGAGCAATTCAAGTCAAAATACTACATGGTATACAAATCTCCCCAAAGGAATATTTGAATGAATCAACAATTTGTACCTGAAATTTGTCATCTGATTTCAGGCTTAATACACGAGGGCAAAAGTGCAGTTGTTGTGCCCAAATGCAAGAGTATTGACAGTACACACTAAAAATTATTAAATTCTGTGGAAAGATATGATACTCTTGAATTCAGAAGTTTTAACTAATTTGAAAAATTCTGCGGAAATCAATGATGATACAAATTATTTATGAAAAAATGGAACCTGAACCGTTGCTTAAAATTTCATTACAAGAACAATGGCATGTATATGCAGACAGTTTTAATGTATATTCATTGTTTAAAAAGTTGCAAAGTGGTAAGCAGATGTTTTGTCATATTTTTCTCTTGGCCTTATTTTCTATTTTTTTTTATAAAGGATAAAGGTTTATGCTATTTTTCTTCTGTTCTATATCATCCTTTTTTCTTACCACCCATAATATAAGAATTAATCTACCGAACACCTCTAAGGCATTAAGTAGCTTTCATGGTATATAAACTGTAGAAAATAAGAAGCAGGATAAATAAAAAAAGAAAGGATTAAATTAGGGAAATAGTAAAGAAGCAGTTGCATCACTTATGAAACAATGATTAATTCCCTTGCTAAATGTCAATGCTGTTGTAGTGGCACCACCATTTTCATATACAGAGTTCCATAATAACTAAATCTAAATAACCAAAAGGCAAACCAACAGTATGACTATTGCAATTTGTAGATGATTTAATTAATGATGATGAAAAGTGGGTAACAGTGTCTTGAAAAAATCATGCCACTAAGAGAACTGTAGAAGTGTGGACCTAGTCTTATCATCATATATTATCATGAGTTAGTAAATGATGATGAAAAGGAATAGCCGTGGAAAAACATGCCACGGAGGGGCATTGTGGGAATGAGGACCCAGTATTACCATACAGCAGCAGCTTAAATCTGAATAAGTGCATTATGTGCAATTTTCCTTTTAATTCAGAGAAATAAAATATCATCAGGATAATGCAATGATAAGATCTATTTTCAGAGACTACAACAAATTTCTCACCTTTGTAATAGGTATACTGTAATTTGGTAGTTAAAGTAGCATAGAATGTGGTCACACTTGTTTGTGTCTTTCGGCTTTTCCCGGTTAGGGGTCGCCACAGCGGAACTCCGGTCCGCTAATGATTGGTAGTTGATTTTTACGTGCCGAGTTACCAGCCCTGACACACAACCTTCAACGAAGGTACGCCCATTCACACATGTCTCCACGCAGAAGATGCTCTAGCTGAGAATCGAACCAGACTGCGTCTTACTGTGAGGCGACAATGCTACCGCAGCACCACCACCGTGGCCACAATGTGGTCACACTATAGTTCCATAAAGGAGTTTAGGAATTAATAACGAATTAATTTTATAGCTTAATTCTGGTAATAAGAGTTAGACACATTTTGATCATATAAACCCAAACCAGTGTATTATTTTTACCTTTTAGAGTGTGTAATGAAAACTGATCCAGCTGTAAGCAATCAAAAATTACTCCTGCAAACTGAAATGGTATGCCAGAAAGTATTAGATAGATAATACTAAAATGTTTAAGAATGCTTTCTGCACCTATCTACTCAATCGAAATGTAAGTAACTATGTCAGAGGCACGGGCTTACCACAGTGTAACTGTTTCAGAGACACAGGTTGACAACAATCATACTCCTTCTTTGACTATTTTATTTATTAAGACTTTCTTAATTTCACATGTGGATATATGATGTATCTAAAGTACACACACACACACACACACACACACACACACACACACACACACACACACACACACACACACACACACACACACACACACACACACACACACACACACACACACACACACACACACATTTTGTAAATATTCAAATTTGAAATGACATAATGTCTAAAGTACTGCTTCTATATCCTTGCTTTCACTGCTTTTGTCATTAAGGTATATTCATATACAGCTTCTATGTGATTCCTTGCATGTGCCATCTCTTATATCCACTTTGTATATTATGTATGTATATACTGTGTTTTGTCAGTAACTATATATATATATATATATATATATATATATATATATATATATATATATATATATATATATATATATATATATATATCTTGTATAACAATTGCCTTTATACCCTCAAGCCAACTATGATATTCACATTGTATATAATACATGTATATATTGCAGTTTGTCATTCATTGTATATATTGTCATGTATCTGTCATGCTTACCCCTGGCTGAGACTGAAATAGGTCCAGTTACATCAGTGGTCAACCCTTGTTAAGAAATATAAAATAAAATAAAGCAAACTGGTGTGTAGACATTCTTGTCAGTTGTATTGACTTAGGGATGTGTTCTGTACAACTGTTTAGGTTATGTTCAATGCTTTAACTGGTATGTATATATATATATATATATATATATATATATATATATATATATATATATATATATATGGGTCTATGTCGCTTGCTCGAAATTCCAAAACCTCGAACAAGTAACATCGACACCCATAAGAGCGAAACTGCACTACCGTGAAAGTGCATTATCATGAAAGCCGGTTTTCCGAACCAGCAAAAAACAAAAGAAATACTGATCAAATTAGCATTTTGCAGGGGGCAAGCCCCCCTGCACCCCCAACTCCCCCCTACTTAAATATACCAACTCCGAGATCGCACTACAGTGCAGTAACGGGAAATATTCCCATTACGTGCTGTATGCAGATGTCCATGCAGTCCGGTCGAGCTTTCACAAATCCACAAATATGGGGTCGGCCATATGAAGTTCAAGATTGTGGGAATTCGACCATTTACAGTAGACCCATATATATATATATATATATATATATATATATATATATATATATATATATATTTATATATGTGTGTGTGTGTGTGTGTGTGTGTGTGTATATATATATATATATATATATATATATATATATATATATATATATATATATATATATATATATATATATATATATATAGATATATATATATAGATATATATATACATTATACACAATGCTGTTACAATCTTCCTACTCAATTTTCTTGACTTTATAATGTGTGTTCTGGAACTGTATTACTTATGGATAATGTCTAATGTTGTGTGTTTATTATATTTGCCCTGTTTTGTTATTCCAAATGTTTTGGGTTTCTAATACCATGACAGGAATGGAACCCATTCCTAAGTCAGGGTATAATTAAAGTTCATGAAATTAGTATTGTTTCAGTCTTTGCTACGATTGCTCGGAATTGTCTGCTTATGTAATCTATATGGTGTTACATGTATTGGTAGCGTATTTATTTATTTATTATTTATTTATTTATTTACATTTGTTTACCGGGAAAATCCGACTGGACACAGATCCTTTTTCAGCAGAGGCCCAGGGAGAAAAGGTCCACAACAAAGATACATTAAGTACATAGTTACTAGTAAAAAATTAATAAAATTGATATAAATGCAAATAAACAATGCCAGCATAACTACAAACGTAAAATATAAGTAACACAGTTACATGAGGACAGAGGATATACAATGAAGTATGCATTCAACTATGCATAGGAGTAAACATCATATATGCATAGAAGCATTTGTTTAATCTGTGGTGGAATATATTGAACATTAGTAAAAATAGTAGTAGTAAAAGCAGTGATGTCGTTATGAAGTTGATTGAACATAGTTTATGGCTGTACACGGAACCAGGTATAGAGCTGTATTTGGAGAGATGGTGAAGTAAGTAGATGCATAGTCTGAGAGGAGATAGTAGTGGAAGAATACAGGAGCAAGACAGGAATACAGAGTAATTAGTGAAGATGGAATAGAAGGTGGGTCGATGGCTTAGTTGATTGAAATGTATTGAGGCCTTTAAGGGGGTTTAGAAAAGAAAAGGAATGCAGGCTCCTGCAGTTGAAAGGTTTAGAGGAGCCATGTAGGGTGTCTAAGTGGATAGGGAGGGGGAGGAGGGGTTGGGTCTATGTTATGATCATAACCTTAGGTTGCGATATATCTAAAGGTTGATCACTAAATGTCGAAGTCTGAAAATCGCAAACGGCCGCTTCCACACAGGGAAACAAGTCATTTGCCCATTACGTAGATTTTGCCCTTTTTACTATGTAGAGCGATCTCAAAGTTGGTATATGTATTTAGGGGGGGGTGTGGGGGGCAAAGCCCCCCCACTTGATTTCTGTTTCTAACTTTTATTTTTTAATTTGGCCAATGGCTTTGTTTTCCTGTCTGGAAACGGCCATTCAAGATTTTCAGAGTTCGACATTTAGTGATCGACCATTAGGTGTTTGATAACCAAAGGTTTCGATCATGCAATATAGACCCAAGGGGTTGGCACAGAAAGAGGGTCAGGTGTCTAGTCTGGCTTGGAGCAAGGGCATAACCAGTGATAGTGCAGCTTTGAAGTGAATGCCTGATTATATTGTGGTTATTGAGGAGGGAGAGTGTTCCATCATTTGGAAATAATGCAGGAAAAGAGAGCTTCCCCAGCTGAGTTCTTGGGTTTGGTTACTTGGAGTTGATTTTTGCAGCTGGATTGTTGTGGTCTGGTGGTATGGTAGGGCTGGAGTAGATTTTGGAGGGATGGGACTTTAAGAGGACAGTTCACTAACTTGTGAGCAAGGGAGAGTTGATTTAGGTGAAGTAGTTGAGGGAGTTCAAGCCAGTCAAGTTCATTAATTGAGATACAGTGGTGACTGTGATAGGTAGCCCTGGTGGCAAATGTGACAATTTTGTTGTAACAAGTCTCGAGCTTATTTAGGTTTGTTTGTCTTAGGTTTGTAAATATAGGAGAGGAGTAGAGTAGGATGGAGATAAGGTGGGTATTGGTAACTTGAGATTCTGGCTGTTTTGATGAGGAATTGCTTATTTCTGTACAAAGCTCCTAGTTTTTTGTGAACTTATTTTATGGTCAGAGAAATGTGGATGTCAAATTTGAGACAGTTGTCCATCTCAACACCTAGTAGTTTGACATGTTCTGTTGGGAAGATGATGGTGTTGTCATTGGCAGTAATACTGAGTTGGTTAGGATAGATAGTGAGGTTTGGAAGATGAGGAGTTTAGTTTTTCTTGGGTTGAGTATTAATTGGGCATTAGCTAGCCAAATTTCTACAGAGGTGAAGGCTTTCTGAATGATCTTATGCAGTTTGGGTAAGGATTTGGCTGAGCAGATGATGGTGGAGTCATCTGCATACTGTATGAGAGAGGCCTGTTTGGAGGCAGTGACTAGATTGTTGGTGAAGCGTGAGAAAAATAGTGGTCCAAGGATGGATCCTTGGGGAACTCCGAGTGAGACAGAGAGTTGTGGAGATATGTCGTTTTGCCAAATAACGGATTGTAGGTGGCCTGTTAGGTAGCTGTGAAACCAGTCAGTAACTGATTGGGAAAAGGATAGATTAGAGAGACCAGAGATAATTTTTTTGGTGAGACCATGTCAAAAGCCTTGGAAAGATCTAGGAAAGTAGCAGAAGAGTATAAGCCACACATGTATTTTTTTATAAAACATGATTCTCCTTCTACTATTGGAACTGTCTGGATATCTGTCTTTCACATTGCTCTTTTTTGCATGCAAATCCTGGTATTTATGACTTTGATTCTTTCTGTGCATAAGGCACTGTAATCACTGGCTGCAGCAATTTCAATGATCAGTACTAGTTTTGTCTTTTTTTCATGGATGACTATATCTGGTTTTCTCACATTTATTTTTTTGAACTGTTGGCAGTGGGTGATTCCATATGATGTAAACCATTGTTCTGTATAATGCTTGGTGGTTCATGTTTCCAACGCTTCTCATCTGCTACTGTATTTCAGTGTTTGCACAATCCCAGTGTATCAGTCTTGCCATATTGTTGTGCCTATCAGTGTGGAAGGTGTAGAAAAAAATGGTGTGGCTAACGTGAAACTCAGACAAACAGTCAGTGGCACAATTAAGAAACACACAGACTAAATACAGTCACTAAACAACATGGATTACAGGATTCCTTATGTCAAGGGCCAGTTTGGGAGGACATGATCAACAGACTACATTGCTTTGCCCAGAATGGTCTGCAAATTTCCCCTCTAGGCTGTTGAATACTGGCTAAAATTTTATCCACCCTCATAGTACCTATTTTAGGCAATGCCAGATTGGCAAACATACTGATGTAGCAATATCAGCTCAACTGAACTTCAAGGTATTACTGATAAAAGCCAGGAGCCTAAAAAAAATAAATTACACTCCCTCCGAGCCCTCCTCACACTCAAGAATATAGACATCTGTTCAGTTATTAAAACAAAGATTAAAGGGGCAGACAGTACCCCAGCAGTGCAAAGTTTCAGTACCTTCCACACTTTTAGATCAATAGCTGCACAGATGAGGGCTAAAGGTGGAGGCGTTTCAATATACATCAATAATAGGTTCATAGGTAGGTACTAGGCTATCGGCCCAAGGGCCTAAGTAAGCCTAGCCAACAAGGTTCCCTGGCTTACATCACCAAAGAAAGTTATTTTCCTGTGTCCCTGTTGAGGGGTGTAGTTCCTATTTCCCATCCACTCATCAAGATTTTTCTTGAAGATTGCTAATGAAGAACTTTGCTTGACATAGATGGGTAGCTTGCTCCAGAGTATGGGAAGTCACTGGGCCAGGAATCAATCCCTCCAGCATGTCCTGTTTATTGTGGTGACAAGGTTTAGGTCCCTAGAGCATGTAGCTTGGAGAGATTGGGATTTCTTTAGGTGTAGCATGTCCAACAGCTTTGGGTTTGACATAGCTTTATATGTTAGGCAGAGATCACCTCGGAGTAGGCGATATGCTACGGAGTAAAGCTGGAGTTTTTTGAGATGGTCAGTATAGGGCATCTGTTTGAGGCTAGTAATCCTCTCTGTGAGGTACTTCTGTGGCCTTTCCAGCTGCTTCAGATGTCTTGAGAGGTACATTCCAAAAGGGGCATTGTACTCTCTAATAGGTCTAAAGAGTGTCGAGTAGAGGGAGACAATGACCTCTTTTTTCCTGGATGAGAACCCTTTTGTGATGAGGTGTGCCATGTAGAAGGATTTCCTGACTACTGTGGCAATCTGATTATCAAAAGAGAGACTACTGTCCACCTGGGTCCCAAGGTCTCTTATCACACATTTGGTGATAAGTAGACTGCTGCCTATGTGGTAGTTCATGGGTACAGAGTTTTTACCAAAGGGGATGACAATGCACTGCTTGGCATTGAGCTTGAGGCCATGGCTCTAGCACCAGGCATCTGTCTCAGTGAAGCTCTTCTGTAGGATGTCCACATCATTTGGGGACTTGAGTATGGGTCCTAGTTTGCAGTCATCTGCAAACTTCATTAGCCAAAGGCCTTCTGTGTTCCATACTTCAGAGAAGTAGATACCAAACAGGAGAGGTCCCAGGACTGAACCCTGTGGTACTCCACTTGTCACTGGTTTGAAGTCAGATTTGGAGTCGGCAACTTTTACTGTGTGGGTTCTGTCAGGGAGCCAGTTGGCAACCCATCTTGTGACGTAGGGATTTATAAATAGTTTAGTGAGTTTAGCTATAATTCCAGAATGGCGGATGGTGTTGAAAGCCTTGGCGAAGTCAAAATAGGCTGTGTGAACCACCTTACCCTTATCTACGGCTTTGGTGACTGCCTCAAAGAAGTCGATTAGGTTCAGAAGGCATGCCTTTCACAAACCCAAACTGGGTGGCATCCAAAGTTTGGAGGATACCAATGTCTTTGTTTATGAGTTCCATGATGATACGTTCCATGGCCTTACAGACCAGGCTTATCAGGCTAATAGGGCAATAGTTCCAGGGATCAGTGGTGGCTCCCCCTTTGTGGAGTGTGATAACTGTTGCTGTGCACCATTCAGTGGGCACAAAGCCTGATGTGAGGCTATAATTGAAAATGGTGCTTAGGTGGGGAGCCAGTTTATTCTGAAGTTCGTGTAAAACGCAGCCTAGGATGTTGTCTGGTCCCATGGATACTGTGTTTTTGGCTTTAGAGAGTGCAGTGTTTACCTGTGTAACTGAGATTACAGGGACTCTGCATTCTTCCTGTATAGATATGGGCCTTTCAATAACAAGCATATCTCTAGGGTGGTCAAACAGGATGATAAGCTGGAGTTTCTCCACCTGCAGATCACTCTAGATAAAATCCTGTACCATATTATAGCCAGCTAAAGGTTACCCTCCATGTCCCAAGAAGCTCTAAATGCATACTTGGAACTAAAAGAGTCACTTACCATCCAAATTAGCACCCTACTCATGGGAGACTTTAATTACCCCTCTATAGATTGAAAATCCTACATGGCCTCAAATATACAGATACAGAGATTCCTGGACTTCCTAAATACAAACACCCTTGGCCACATAGGGAGTATGCCCACTAGAGGCTCCAACACACTGAACTTCACGTTCACAAATATGGGAAAATGCCCCCCCCCCCATGTATTATCTTCCTAGATAAGGTCTGACAATAATGCTGTGTCCTTCGAAATCCCATTACAACCAGTAACAGCTAGGAATTATTCCAAGGCAAATTACCTGTTACTAAGTGATGGTTTGTCAAAATTCAGTGCTACTCCAAACCCCAAGAACACAACAACCTATGCTAAATTGCTCTCAGAAACTCTCTACAACTATATCACTGGCTGCATAGAGGCTGCTGTACCTACCAGAAGGAAGCCCAAGACTAGCCCCAGAAACAAACCACCCAGTTGCATTCCAAATTAAACAGGATATACAACAAAAGGAAAAAAAATATGTCAAAAATCAGGAAGGGTAATTCCTATAAAAATAAAAACTCTCTCATCAAAGTAAATAGGCAACTAAGCATTCTAATGAAGTCAAGAAAGTCATCTTTGAAGTTAAGATAGCCTACCATGTGAAAGATAACTATAAGACCTTCTACAGCTATGTCAGAAACCTCAAGAGAAGCACATATCAATGTGATGAACTGTTGGTTAATTGTGCCATATTCACTGAGCCTGGTGATACAGTGAACCTGTTAGTGGACAAATTCATTTCTAACTTTACCCCCCTCTCACTCCTAAACACCCCTGCAAAAAATACATTCAAACATAACTCCTCCAATTATAACTAGGGAGCATGTTCTGGCTGCACTCATTAAAGGCAAGAACACAGCATCTATGGGCTCTAATAACATCCCAGGATGCTTCCTAAACAGTCTAAAAAATAATTTAACAGGACCCTTGGAGTCATTATTTAACTATAGTCTTAAAACAGGCATTGTGCCACATGAATGGAGGACTGTCACTGTCATCCCCCTTCATAAGGGAGGATCTTCAACAGATCTTATAAACTAGATACCCATTAGTCTGACATGTCTTATTTGCAAAGCCTTGGAAACAATTATCATGGAAATTATCAACAAGGACATAGCAGACATCCAGACACTGGATCCATCCCAGTTTGGATTTGTCAAGGAAATGTCTTACTTACTCAGTCTGGTGAACTTCTTTGAAAAGGTCACTAAGACAATGGATGATGGGGAAAACTAAGGCATTTGATACAATACCCCAGTCAGGCATTGTCAGCCAAAATAGAGAACTAGGTATACGTCACTTTATAGTACACTGGGTAGCTAGCTGGCTCTAGAAAGAGGAGGTTAGAATCAGTGAGACCACCTCCACAAAGAGGCTGGTCACCAATGGAGTCTCCCGGGGCTCCGTACTAGGCCCACTCCTCTTTGGCTTCTACTTCTTGGATGTCAAAGCCAATGTCACAGGCCTCTGGCTAACCAAGTCTGCAGATGATTGTAAACTGGGTGCAGTCATTTAATCTCCCTAAGATGGGAACACTTTTCAGGAAGGTCTAATGCAGAAAAATGCTTGGTGCCAAAGCAATGGCTCATAAAACACAACACCAAAAAATGCAATCTAGTTCCTTTTGGAAAGCCTGCCACCCTGGGTAACCACATCATCAATAAAACATCCTTAAAAGTTGATTTACTAGTCAAGGATCTAGCAACTTATGTAGACAGTAACCAAGTCTTTGAACAAAATATGTCCAAAATAGTAAGAAAGTCCTTGTATGCTGCCAACTTATATGCAAGAGCATGACATCTAGGTCCAGACAGGTCATCATACCACTGTACCTGGCCCTCATCAGGCCCTCATGAAGCAACTGGAGTGTCCACAAAGGTTCTTTACAAAAATGAATACAGGGAGTAAACAATATGTCCAATGCTGATTTCCTCGAAGCCCTGTCTCTTTACTCGGTATCATACAGACTTCTGAGAGGTGATATTTGCCTGACATGTAAGGCATTCCTGCATCCTGTTTTGATGAACCTTTGGTACATCCTTAAAACAAACAGTATCAGAACTACTGGAGTAAAAGTCCTAAATTTTGCTTGTGACATAAATATGATATGTTCCCCATCCATGTGAAGAAGAGTTACCCCCTATCCCTATGGATGGACAGAGCTGTCAGTAAACCACCTCTTTATAAATTAAATTTGTGGGTCACATTTGAGTTGCACAGCTAGGCTTTTAAGGCCTCTAGTGGTCATTAGGCTAGTATACACCTATGGACCTTTGACATACAAATATATATATATATATATATATATATATATATATATATATATATATATATATATATATATATATATATATATATATATATACACACACACACACACACACACACACACACACACACACACACACACACACACACACACACACACACACAAACACACATCACCACAGCCCCAGTCTTTCATATGCTCATTCATCTAGTGGCACTGGTCCTTCACAAAAAGTCTTTTTATGGTAATGACCCCCAATATCAATCCTCTACAAACAAGTGCAGTGTTACTTTTCATTGTCCTCAGCATTCACACAATTCCCTATCAGTGGCGAATTTAGGAATTTGAAAAGGGGGGGCACACTTTGGAAAGTAGACCAACAGGAAGTGTGTGGGGGTGATGAACGGAGATGACCTCAGACTAAATAGTGCCCTAGGCAAGGGGTCATAGTGCCCAGGTTTCCTCCATTTTGACCTTTACACAATATTCAAATTATTTTTTCTTAGCTATTCTCATATTTTTTTTTTATTCAGCTTTTTCCTGCATCCTTTCAATGTGCTCTAAGTGGCAAACAGTGCACTATAATAACTAGAATAAATATATGGATTAAGACAGGGGTCTGGGGGCTTCAGGCCCCCAGAAACCACATTGTTTTAAATGCTTTGAGTCACATTTTAGAGCTTTAGTCCAACCTTTTCATCAAATGAAGAGTGAAAAAATGCACTTCACTGTAGTAGACCAATCACTGTTTTCTTATTACAGTTAGAGCTATGCCCCTTATCCACCAAAGGGCAAAAAAAGGGGATGTTCCTTCTAACGGCTCACTGGTTTGCCTTGAAAGAAATACATATAAAGAAATACCTTCAGTCTTATTCTTTTCTTTCAAGGTTGAAGTAAGTGGTGCCTAACAAAACAAGCAATTTACATACTGAGGAGACAAATGCTTATGAGGATACATAAATCATATTTGGGTATAGTGCCTGGCTCCTTACCCACCACCAAAAAAAAAAATAGTCACTGTCTGAGTATTCCTCTATTGTTAGATTAAGATGAAGGTCAAGGCAGAAATGGACACAGTCTTAAATTTCAAATGGCTGCTGTCATACATAATACACAGTGTGCCTCCTCATGTTTACCCCCAAAGGCAGCTACCTTCCATATATCACTATGATGTCAGACCGGGACAAATTGAAAAAAATAATTAAAACACAGCTGTTGCTGTTAGACATACATATCATCATACCACTACCCTCAAAAATAGCCATGTATCTGGTATTTCTTTATTAAGGAAAGTAAAAAAAAAATGACAAACACAGTAATGTATTTCAAAATATTGCACCTAAACAGGACACTGCAACTAACCAAGCTGTAGTGTCCTTCTGTGCTTTTGGAGGGAAAAGGAGCAAGATCATTCAAAACTGAGGATCACTCAAAAACAGTTTGTTAGCAAACACATCTGATTTCTTTAAGCGAGTGATTTTATAAAAAACATATGCCTTATTTATTGTGCAGTTAGTTGCTGACACAAAGTCTGAATATCTGGTACAATAAAACCCTGACAGTTGCTCACAAAGAAAATGAAAATTCAGAATGGAATAACGCTATAGTAAAAAAAAAAAATCATGTCAAAAGGAAAACACATTTGCTGCCACAAAGCATTTAATTAAAATTAATATTAAGGAAACATAATGCTGTTATTGTAGTCAAAAGTGAATGTGACTCTTAAGTTCATCAGACACTAAGAGTTGTTCCTAAAATGAAAGTTCACCCCTACATTATCTCTGAGATTGCTAAAGATATTATGGTCCTGGCTGCAGTGCATCACCCAAACAAATTGAAATGCTTTTAAGAAAAAAAAGCAGGCAATAGTGGAGTCATCATTCCTTAAATGTAGTAATTTGGCTGCAGGTTACAAAAGACTTACTATAAATTCTATCTTGCTTTGTCTGAGTCAATGCACTGTATCAATCCACTGACTATCCTCTATGTCCACTCTGTTAGTTGACATGCTACTTACTCTAACTTTGCTGCAGCCTTGCTTTAGTTCTGTTTTGGTGATCATCCTCCTCACTGTCTGTCTCTGTTGATGCAAGTCTTCACCTTAATTAAGCATAAATGTACTGGATTTAAATAACTAGTACTTGTGTATTAATCTACCAGGCTCTGGAAATTTTATTTAAACATTTCAATTGTCAGTTTTGTGTTCCTCTACCTTCTTCGCAAAATAACCATTTCTGTTACTTATGTATACACAATACTCTTTGCCAACAGTTGGCTTGAATTTAAATGAAAAACATTCTTGTCAATCAGAAAGAATTAAAATATGTACCCTACATCACGGATTTGCCAGCTTCACTTTATTATTAAAAACATAACCAGAAAGAATGCTAAATTTATTTTTTGTGGCTAGAAAAGTACTGCCAAACATATTAGACATTTAATATATCAAATGACCAATTATTGCTAAAGTCTCATTTAGGTCATGGGAGGGAGGATAACTCGAGTACTCCATATTGTACATTGCAGAATGATATTCATACACTACAATAATCATAGACTAAAAAAAGGTGAATGCAGCTGTCTAAAAGTCCAACACAGTAGGTTAAAGCGAAAAATATGAACAATAAGACTAGTCGGACTACCACGAAAAAAGCATGAAAAAGATTTATTAAATTAAAAACAGATAAGCGCTTTCGCGTACTCGTCTGGTATGCTTCATAAGATCACTACAATAATCATGCTAAAGATTTTATTATTCTATCATAAATTATACAATCTTTTCATGACTGTTAAACATGAGATAAGCACTGACTGTTTAGCCTGAGAGTTTTCATTTATATCCAAAATTTATTACTGGAAAATAGACTTGAGAAAATAACACAAACTCAGCACAAATTAGCATGAATGTTGATTTACCTTAAATAATACCAGTGGCGGATCTAGGAATTTGTAAAAAGCAGCTACATAAATTATTAGGAATAATGGATAACTGAATACTTTATGCATTCTCAACTGCTAAATAAAATAAACAGAAATGCAAAAAAGCTGATTGCTGAGGAGCTCTTGATTACAAAGGGAAAGGGATCTTGAATGTTTTACCCATTTTCATGTCTTTTTTTCTATATAGTATTTGCCCTTCGGGAAACTTAGGGGCATTGGCTACAACTGCCATTTGTTCAAGTCTTTGTATGGCACAAGGTGAAAAACCGTTGTTAAGCCATATATATACTATAACATTAAGGAGATAAAATCCATACCTCTGTAAATTTAGTCTGTGAAAATCAAGGCAATAGTATTAAAGTGGCTCTTTATGAAGTCATATTTTTAGCATCAATGGGACCAGACGGTGTCCCGGGCTGTGTCCTACATGAACTCCAAGAAGAGCTAAACCCAGACATAAAACTACTGTTCAATCTCAGCCTTACTACAGGATATGTACCCAAAGAATGGCGTACATCAACAGTGATCCCTCTCCACAAAGGTGGTGCCTCAACGGATCCTGGAAACTATCACCCCATAAGCCTGACTAGCTTGGCCTGCAAAGCTATGGAAAGGATCATCCTGGACCTCATAAATAAAGATATTGGGGACCTACAGACACTGGATCCTACCCAGTTCGGCTTTGTTAAGGGCAGATCCTGCCTCTTAAACCTGGTTGATTTCTTTGAAACAGTCACCAAGGCCATTGATGAGGGGAAGGTGATCCACACAGCCTACCTGGACCTCGCAAAAGCCTTCGATACAATACCCCACTCGGGAATTATAGATAAGCTCACCAGCTTAAATATAAACCCCTATGTCACTAGATGGGTTGCAAACTGGCTCAAGAACAGAACCCACATGGTTAGAATTGCTGGAGCCATGTCAGACTCCAAACCAGTTACAAGTGGCGCCCCACAAGGCTCAGTCCTGGGACCTCTCTTGTTCGGTATATATTTCTCGGAGGTACAGGCCAACACGGAAGGACCGTGGCTGACCAAGTTCGCAGATGACTGCAAACTGGGCATCATAATCGACTCTCCAGCCGACACAAGCATCTTCCAAAAGGGCCTCATAGAAATGGACAACTGGTGCCAGAGCCATGGCCTCAAGCTAAACGCCAAAAAGTGTATAGTCATCCCCTTTGGCAAAAACAAAGTGCCCACAAATTACCACATTGATAGCAATCTCTCATTTGACAACCACGTGGCCAAAGTGGTTAGAAAAACATTTTATATAGTCCACCTAATCATGAAGGGATTCACATCTAGATCAGGGGAGGTCATCGTGCCTCTTTACTCATCCCTCATCAGGCCCATAATTGAGTACAATGCCCCTTTTGGGATGTACCTTACCAGACACCTGCAGCAACTGGGAAGACCCCAAAAGTACCTCACCAAGAGGATCAAAGGGCTCAAACAGATGCCATATGCTGCCCGGTTAAAGAAACTCCAGCTCTACTCAGTGGCATACCACCTGCTCAGAGGCGATCTGTGCCTGACGTATAAAGCCATGTCCAACCCGGAATTAATGGACATGCTGCACCTCAGAAAATCCAAATCCCATCGAGCTACGTGCTTGAGAGACTTGAACCTCAGCACTGAAATAAATAGGACATGCTGGAGGGACAGATTCATAACCCAGAGGCTCCCTTCACTCTGGAATAAAATCCCAGTCCAGGTTAGGCAGAGTCCCTCATTGACTCTCTTCAAGAGGAATCTTGATGAGTGGATGGGAGATCATAGGTTTATCCCGGGTATCACTTCTGTGTCACTGTTAGACAGAGGCACAGTATACTAACCTCGAAAAAGGGCATAGCAAAATTAATTTAAAATGGGTGGCGAAAGCCAAACACACTCTGGCTAGGCTTATAAATGCCCTAGGGCAGATAGCCTAGTATGAACCTATGAACCTATGAACTAAATTAATCTGTAGGTGTCATGGTGTTTGAATTGAACTGAAAATATTCCAGGATTTGAGAAAGAGCAGACTGAAGGGAGGTGAGTCTGGAGGACTTCAGGAGTTGTTCTGATGCACCCCTGGGAATGTATGCTGTAATTTTACATTAATTTTTCACCTGTACAATTTTTGTCTTTGACCAGATTTGTTGTGCTGAGAGGTTGAGAGGTATGCAATCATGTAGAAAAAGAATCAGTTACATTAATGGAACTTTTTGATTTTTCACAATATAACTTGTTCCAATATTCCAAATAAGAACTAGTGACAAAACTTTGAATAATGAAGGGCAAACTCCTAAGTAAAGGATTCTTTCACAAGGTTGCTACAAGTCATGCAAGTCTGAATAAACGACTCTAAGACTGACAGTGGTTGCTGTGTTGGTTACTATTTTGACACAACTAACATAACATTTGAGAGAGAGAGAGAGACAGACAGACAGAGAAAGCAAATTTTGAGAATAACCTAGGGACTTAGGGGGGACAACATAAGGACTACTGGTAAATATATTCTGCCTAGTGTATATGTATGTGAATGTTTATGTGTTGGAGACTGTGCTGGGAGTGATCAGTTAACCCATCACGCTTCCTCTAGTTGAAGAACTTGAGCTTTAGGTAATGTGTTGATTGCCGGCATCTTACTGCTTTGCTAAATTATGTAAAGCATCACCCCCCTCCCCAGTCATTTCCTTTTGGATAATTATACCAATAGATAAAGTGGGATCTGGGACTGAATATGGGTCCTTAAAGTAGGGAATTGGTATATGAAGCTTTATTACATGTAAAGGTTTTACTTTCACTCCTTCAATGTGTTTATGAAAAACCACATGGAGGAATTTTTTAAAATATCATCCCCATAAAATACATAATATTGTTGCAGGAAGGATATTCCTATTAGGTTGGGGACATTTTTAAAGGGGCAGTTGGATGCTTTTTAAGGCTTGTAAATCTTGTAAATGGAGGTATGAGCAAAAGAGCAGTATTCCAGGTGTGCATCAGGTATGAAATGAGGCAGTGGCTGCTATTAGTATGAATGGTTCACTATGGAATTAAAAGCAGTCATCCACTCAAAAATGTTGTAAACAAAGTATACTGTGAAGAAGGAAACAGCATGCTTCAAAACATATTATTGCTTCAGAACTGTACTTAATGATATAGTGTAAACAAAATGAATGGGTGTACACAGGCCCGCTCTGCTGTGAAGAGCATTGTGATTGCACTTTGGTGAGTTTGATAACTAAAGTCTGGGAGGGTGGGTAGGTACAGCCGCAAGATGACTGCTGTCTAAACTGACACATGCTTTCCCCACTTGGAAAAATAAACTATTTCTATTACCCCCCTCCTGATAAAACATGTGCTGTAGGACAGGAGGGAACAGAGGGGTTTGGTCTGGGGATGTGGAATAATTCCCTGCACAGGAGGGATCTCTTCCCACTGAGTCAGTCTCAGAACCCATTTGTCTGAAACAACCTGTTCCCAAAGAGAGAGGAATGGAGAATCTGACTTTCTGGAAGAGATATGAGACTGTCAGGGTGGGAGGTGGGACAAGGCCCCTTACATACAGATTCTGACTTTTTTTCACTATTTTTTGTTCTGGGGGGTTCCTGCTTTCTTTTAGGAAACCTCCTCACCATTGATTTTTTAATGCCTGCATACCAACTTATTGCTGAGACTGTTTCTTGCCGCAGTTGGACAAGGGAGCAAAATAACCTTTGGAAAATTTAGAGGGAGGTATAAAAAAAATCTGAGAAATTTCCTGTATGTCAGTTTAATGCTCTCATCACATTTTTTATAACCTTTGCAGCAGTGGGACCAAAATCTCTATCCAAACATGAATTTAAGAGCTCATTTTTACATCCTCTAAAAGGTTCTGATAATAAAGCTAGACAAACCTGTTCAGCACAGTCCCATTGGCAAACTCACTGGATGTAGTATCTGCAGTCATAAACACACTTTAAATGACTACTGACCTGAAAAATGAAAGAAGCTAAACCACACAAAGCAGATTTTTCCTTGCAGGGAGGAACTGCAGATAAAACATTCCTCATATTTTCACTGATAGCCACAATATAAACTTTAACATATGAGACTGACAACTCAAAATGATAAAAATTAAAGTTACAAAAGCAAACACTTTTCCATGACCTTAAAAACTGATTTACCCCTCCTATCAAAAGGGGAAAGATTAGAGTTAAAATGTTTGGCAGCAGCTGGCTTAACTAAAACTATAGCTGCTGGGTCATGTTTGGGAAGACAGTATAAAAACGTAAAAGAGTGAGGAACTTTATACATTCTATTTGCCTTTTTAGGGGCAGTAGGCTGAGTTTCAGGCAAATTGGAGGCAGTAACACACACTTCCTCCAGAGGTGACAGAACTGGGGAAATGGGTAAAGGTTCTAGAAATTCCTTCTGTAACGACTGATAGTATTTTCTGGGGGACTGAGAAAACTCAGTGTTCTCCCACAGAATACACTTGTACATTCTGGAAATAGTCCCGGAGAAAAAGAATCATTAATATGGAGATTCACGTAATATGCTCTCCACAGAGTCTGAATCAGAATTTTGAGGGGAAACACTGTATCTGTTCCATCACATTCCTTTCTGGATTTAATTTTTTGAATCTCTTCAGGAAAAGAGGAATCACATTTTGTTTACCAGGAACCACTTTATAAGAAAGGTCAATAGCCTATATAAGACCCTGAGCCGGACTTAATAAACTACTTCTGTCCAGTAAAAATAAGACAGGAGAAGCTATAAGTTTAGTTTTCTGTTTCTTTTTGTCAGGAAAATTAAGGATAACACATTTTTTAATGGTAGCAATAGCTTTCTCATGGATGGGCACAACGTTGTGGTTAAGCAGGAGCACTTTCCCTGTCCCTTTTTGCAACACTAACAAAAGTGGTTCACCCTTGCCCACTAAGGGGAGCCCAAACAGCTGCAGAGGATGTCACTAACCCCCAGTGCACAGTGGCTGTATTTGCCACACAGTGAGATCTAGGGAAAAAGGATAGTGGTCTGCGAAACCAGCTTGGTCACAGCAGAGTCTCTCACCTGCATCTGACGCAAATTACCAGCCTGCTGTGGTGGCAAACACCTTTACTGAATTATCACTTAAGACACAGGCAAAGATACATTTATTTAAAAGAAAACAAACCATGTGAATAACTTCTACTAGCTAAGAATTATGAGTAATGACCTTTGAGATATAAAATATTTATTGACACTCAAATAAAAATGTGTCATTTGAGCAGCATTAAACACTCCAAAATATTGTTTCTTTGTCAATATTATAATTATTAGAACATGCTGCTTCACAATAAAAAAGAGCTGGTTTCTTGACAATATGAATTTGCACAGAAATGCCTCCTGCTACCATAAACTAGCAAAATTTGTTGTAAATTTCCCTCATAGAACCCACCATTGTCATAGCTTAAAGCAATTAAAATGTTTTGAACTGCACAAATACCTAGCATACTCCCAACTAACTAAAGAACACAAATTCATTCATCATCCAGAAAAATGCCCTGCTCTACAAACCTATTACCGTCCTACTGTCCAGCAAAGGACCTCTGTTCTAGTAAAAAATTTCGTATTACTTACAAATAATTCAAATAATGTTGCAGGAGACTTGCTTTACTTCCAATACATTGCTAAACTCGGGATTAGTATCCCGATACAAATAAAACTCTACAACAAACCCAATAGTTTTAAACCATTGCTTAAATAACATTCACCAGTCCTGGTCCTGCACATGATCATCTCAAGGTTGAGACTTGTGTTCACTGTGCGATACTCTCCAAATACACTCCTTAAACAGAATACTCTCAACCTCTCACTGAAATGACAAAACAATTTTTATACATAACTGCTGCCTGTACAATCTACTAAATTGTACGCAGGCTTTCTCTTTAGTAACTTTCACATCTGAAAGTCTTAGAATGTATAAATATAAGTATTGTTTGTGTATAAATGTAAATAGAAATGTAACTACTCTCAGCTTAACTGGAACTTAGTATAAAATAATGTAAACAAATGAAGCTTTTCTCCCCGGGCTTCCAATGAAAATGGGTATTACCCAGTCAGACATTCCCGGTAAATAAAGACACAATATATAATTATTGAATAATATTTGCTGTGTGTTTACATTGCCAGCTTTACTTTAAAATGAAAAAGGGATATTGCAATAAAATGAATAATCTTCCCTGAATAGCTGTGAATATCTCTCAGCCTCTTAGCACAAGAAGTCTAGTTATAGCCTAAAATAATGGTGGGGAAAAGGGCCAAAAGTAGGGACAGATTTCAAATAATGTTCTTATAAACTTAAAAAGTTAATAGAATCCAGAAAACCATAATTTTAGCAGGAAAGCAAACCCAAAAATATGAGGCAAAATTCTAGACATTCTTCAAAAAAGCTCTACAGTTGAGAGGTATGTATAGAGTTAAATAATGTTCTTTGAAGCAACCTCCTTCTGTAGGAGTCTGATTCTGAACCCTATACACTGTGAGTACATGAAAATAAAAAAAAAATAAAAAAAAAAAACAAAAGAAAAAAATTGGAAATGAAGGGATGGCACTCGGGAATCTTAGCACCCCTTCATTTGGATCCCAAAATTCAGTAAAAAACAAGTAATTCGGTATGGTTGGGAGGTATGGGGCAGATGCTCCCCAATGGCTTGGCTAAATTTCCCCTAGTGTAAATATTACCAGGGTTCTTTCCTGAAAAGATGCTACTAGCCTAGTGGGTCTAAACTGGTCAATAAAGTATATTTAAATTAAAAGCTTTAAATGAAATCCATATCTCTGCCTTATTTCAAAAGTAAACAAGAAAACAATATGCATGCTGACAGTTTTGAACAGTGTTTATGGTAACTGGGGGGGGGGGGTAATGGGAAACCAGAATGGCTGTGTGGGGGGGGGGGTGGACCATTTCCCTACCTAGTGTCCTATTTGACCATGATCTAGCTCTGCTCCAAGCCATATGCGGCATCACCAGTAAGATGCATTGGGAATAGCCATAACTTTCAAACCACTGGTAGAGATCACACTTGTGCCATATAAAGGAGTCACAGTTACTGTCTGGGTAACCTGCACATAAACACATTGTAGATGATATCCTGTACATTACAGACTAACTGGCAGTTAATAATGTGATAACTTTTCTAATTCACATGCTTTCTCCCCAGTTCACCAAGTGGGAATTTTATTTCAATCTGGGTTCAGTTTAAAGCCCCCAGTACATCAGGGAAATGGACTATTCCATGGGAAATGGGCTATTCCATGGAACTCCCACATAGTGTTGGCTGTCTCATCGGTGGTACATGGAAACAAAATATGGTAGCCTAAAGGCTGCAGCATAATATTGAGAAACTGATGGAGTATTCTCAAGACAAAAATCTGAGATACCCTCAGTGTGTCCCCTGCTGCTCACTGAATGGTCTCTATAGCTAGTATACATAAAGCTACATATAACCAGTTATCTACTTGGTTAGGTAATCCAGGACTCATGCAGGCCTACAGATGAGGCTGACAGATGTTCGTCAGGTCCTGAATGGTGTGCCCTTCCACATGATACCAGTCCACAGTGTTAGTGTCATGGAGTCCATGAAATGTTAAGCAAGGTCAGATGGTATCCCCAAGGGTGATGTCATGCACCACAGTGGCTTGAGCAGTAATAAAAGATTCTTCAGTACACATTAATGCTGCACCCTTAGCACATCTACATGGTTTAAAATCATGAACACTGGCATTTAACTGTGTTCAGCAACACTAGTGTCAGAGCACATTGGTGCACTCTATACATTTTATTTATTTATTTGTCTTTTGTTAACCGGGTTGGTCCAATCAGCTAGTGGCCCATTTTCAGTGGAGACCCGAGGAGAAAAGCTCCATATAAAACAAACAAGTTAACAAAAAAAAAAAAAAAAAAAAAAAAAGCAAAATGAAACAAGTTAAAACATGTATAGCAATAATATAGTCATTAAAATCAAAGAAATGTACATGCAACTATATTAAGAGATATACAATATATACATAGGTGATAAAGAAGAAATAAAGTACATAGTATTATTGAAGTCATTAAATCAGGACAATGAACAATTAACAGGTAGATATAAAAGCAACAAGTAACGTTTGAGAGCTAGAGAATTTGGATGGGTTCTGAATCACTTTGCCATCTTTACTTTATTTCATTTCAATTCATTTACACCCATAGACCAACCTATACTGAGGCAATTAAAAGAAATTTTCACAAACCTCAAAGACATCTTAATCCTATAAATGGTAACATCTAGCTTCAGTTATCTGTAAAGCACTCGCCAAAAGCAGCATCAAACATCACACATACTCCTACACCCAGTGCAGCCCCAAGAGCAATCCCCATAAGGCAAGCAAACACATTACTCTGGACTCTTGTCATAAAGGACTCCATTGTACAACACACAGATGCCCCACTCACCAAGGTGAACAAGAAGAAGATAATGGTTAGTTGCTTATCTGGATCCAGGATCCACCAAGTTATGAATGCACTCAAGTCACTACACCATGGTTACCAGTATGATTCTATCATAGTCACTGTGGGTGTTAAGGACTTGAAACATATTTATTTTGACAATATCAAGACAGACATTGTTGATCTCTCTGAATATGTGTCTCTGGCTGGTATGTTCCATGCATTGAACAGCATTCTACCTTCACCAAGGACGATGCCACAGTATGTATAAAACATGACTGACTTCAATAATTGGTTTAGTTTCTGGTGTCTTTCCAGCATAAGAGAACATGGTTAACAAGCCACACTGCTTTGCACAGGATGGCCTTCATCTGTCACCCCCTAGGCTTCCACATATTGGTTAAAACTTGATCAACCCCCTTAGTGCCTTTTTTTAGGCAATGCAAAATTGACAAACCTGCTGACATAGCAAATAAACCCCCCAAAAACCTAAAGGTGTTACTGTTTAGTGCTACGAGCCTAAAGAAGAAACTTCACATATTACAAGCTGTCCTCACTGTGGAGAATACAGACATCTGTGCTGTTACTGATACATAGTTTAAATCTGCAGAAAGTACTCTGGCAATGCATGGCATCATTGCCTTCCACACATTTAGAGGGCCAGCTGCACAGTCAAGGACAAAAGGTGGAGGCGTCTCAACCTATTTTAACAACAAGCATAACTCTAAATTGCTTAAACAGTATGATGCCCTGGAATTTATCCATGTGCAAAGCACCATAGACAAAGTCCAGTACCATATCTTCGCAAGCTATAGGTCACCCTCATCCCTAGGATCCCACAGCTTGTACCTAGACCTCCTGGAGACACTCACCATTAAACCAGATAGCCTGTTAAGTAAACATAGACTGCCTCATGCTCACAGGCACAATAACTCTTCAACTTTATTATCACAAATACCTGTGACCAAATAGTGTGCACACCCACCAGAGGTTCAAACATACAGAACCTGGTACTTACCAATATTTGAGGGTGCAGCCCCCCCCCCCCCCCAGTGTTATGTCCTCACTGGTGAGTTCAGACCACAAAGATGTCTCCTTCAAAATAAAAACATCAACTCAGTAACCCCAGAAAACCCTGTAAAGTTAGGAACTATTCCAAGGCAAACTACATCCTAGTAAGCAATAGTTTGTCAAAATTAAATCCCCTCCCAACCCTGAGTTCATAGAAACCTGTGAGGAATTGTTCACAGAGAGCCTGTACAACCATGTAAATGGCTGTATCAAGGCTGCTGTACCTACCTGAAGTAAGCCAAAAACAAACCAGATTGGTGGAAGCATTTATAGCCTTAAAAGGGTATATAACAAAAGGAAAAAAAAAAAGACATGACTAAAATCAGGAAGAACAACTTCTATAATGATAGAAGATCTCTAATTAAGCTAAACAGGAAACTAAGAGGACTAATCAAGTCCAGCAAGGACAATTTTGAGGTCAAGATAGCCTCATAGGCTAAAGGCAACCACAAGGCCTTCTACAGTTATGTCCAAAACCTCAAAGGCAGCGTACATCAATGTGCCAGACTAGTGGCCAGTGGTGCCACCTTCACTGAGCAGAGTGACACAGCAAATTTGCTGGCTGACAAATTCAGTTTAAACTTCACTTCCACCCCCTGGCTCCCCCATGAAATACCTACTAGCATAACACCGCCAACTATTAACAGGGAGCAAGTCCTGGAGGCACTTGTTAAGGCCAAAAACACAGCCTCAGTGAGCCCTGAAAATATCTGCAGATGTTTCAGCTATAGACTTTGTACCATGAGAATGCAGTACTGCAATGGTTATCCTACTTCGCAAGGGTGGACCATCAACCAACCCCAGAAACTACAGACCTATTAGTCTAACAAGTCTAATATCAAAGCCATGGAATGAATTATCATGACAATGATCAACAAAGGTATAGGCAACATTCAGACACTGGACCCAACCCAGTTTGGTTTTATCAAGGGAAGGTCATGTCTACTAAACCTGGTGTACTTCTTAGAAATGGTCACCAAAGCACTGGATGAGGGAGAAATGGTGGATTATGCCTACCTGGACCTGGTTAAGCTGTTCAGTACAATAACCCTGTCAGGTATAGTTGACAAACTCACTGAACTGGGCATAAACCCCTACACAACTTGCTGGATTGCCAGCTGGCTCACAGACAGGACCCAGAAAGTCAGGATTGGTGAATCCACATCTTCAGGGAGACTGGTCACCAGTGGGGTATCTGAGTGCTCCATGCTGGGTCTGCTCCTATTTGGCATCCTCTTCTCAGAGGTAAAGGCTAATGTCAAGGGCCTTTGCCTGACCAAGTTCACAGATAACTGCAAACTGTGACATGACACAAACATCTTACAAGAGGGTCTAACATAGACTGATGACTGCTGCCAAAGTCAAAGATTAAAACTCAATGCTGAAAATACATTAAAGTGACTTTTGGGAAAACTGCCACCCAGGCTAATTACACCATTGATAAGACACTCCTAAAAGCAGAGCTGGTAGTCAGGGATCTGGGAACATATGTAGACAGTAATCTGGCCTTTGACCAACATGTGGCCAGGCTAGTAAATACAAAAGTCCATAGTACAATGCAGCTAAGGTTTATGAATCTCAGGGAGTGTTTGCACAGTAAAAACCGATACAATGCAATTCATGAATTTTGCAGTCATTGTCTATTTAGAAATTAAATACACAATACTGTTTTTTTATTTCAGAATGCAAGGGAGTTTCTAGAAATAACATCATAATAGTGCATCAACAAACCTTACATATTGCATATGATTTTCAGTTTAGTTCCTAGCTTTACTAAGCAGCAAAATTAAAACCTTACATAAGAATTTGACAGTTTTGTGAACACATAAAATATATGGCTACCAATATTAAACCTCATGTAACATCTGTACCTAACTTCAAATGTGTGTAATTAATTGTTTAATTTCAAAATCAATATGTTGGTCATGTGCAAATACTTATTAGGTAGGGAAACTGTTGTTTTCCTTAATTCACATAAAATAAAACTTCATACAGTAATAATCTGGTAATGTATAGGCAGTGTCACTGTGCTTTATATAAAGCCAGGGTAAAAAGTACTTTTCCCAGTTGTTAGAATTCACAACAGCACATATACATAAGACAGCAATTAATGCAAGTTGTCCTGCTCCTAAATATAGGCAAAGACTGTCTCAAATGGTATTCATACTCATGTAAACATAATCGACCATTCCTTTGCCTAAATATGGCTGTTTCATCTTTCTAGTGGGCATCAAAAAATGAGTAGTCAATGAAGTAATGATATACTTCACTGCGCCATCTTCAAGATACCTAAAGACTGTCACCTGTATAACTACCCAGCTACAACTAGGAGGAGAAATTCACCCCAACCTTGGGTCAGCAATCTCTGCTAATAAACCATGCACCCATCACTATCCAGCTAAGCACAAACCCACCGACTTACTGATACTAAATATGAATACACGCAGTATCATGAATAAAATAAATCTTCATGCTGCCATCTCCTTATATAACCCTGATATTATTCTCATCACAGAGACATGGCTTAAACCACATATTAAAGATAATCCCATCACCCCACCTGGGTATAACATTCTCAGGGCAGACCGGCTATGTAAAAGAGGCAGAGGCTTAGCTCTACTTCACAGAACCAACCTACAACTCCATCTCCTCCAAAAAGATTCCCCCAACTTCAACAATGCAGAGACTCTATTTGCAAAGCTCTCCCTTAACCAACATAAGCACCTAAACCTACTGGGTATCTATATACCCCCAGGTGATAACCTAACCACCTTGGAATCCATACTTCACTGGGCTTCTTATTCCCTCCCTCAAAAAACTATTGTGCTAGGTGATGTAAACATTGACTGGAACTCCATCCATTCTCCCACTCCCACCCACCACAGTAACCTATATAACTTCAACCAACTTATAGATACTCTCACACGCATTGATAAGGCCACAAAAAGAGAATCTATACTTGACTGGATCCTCACAAATCTACCAAATACTGCCCATCAATGTGACACCCTACCAAACTCTCTGAGCGACCACAGCCCCACTTTTATCTTTAGGCAAAAACTTAAAATAATTAACTCTTCCTCCCTTCTACAAACCCACTCTAACAAAAATTTTTCTAGCGACCACTTCATAAGAGCCTTGCAACATTGCAACTGGTCTCCCATCAAAACCCTTTCATTAGACAAAGCAGTTGTTTACTTCAACTCCACATTCCTAAATATTCTCAGCCAACTAGCATCCTTAAAAACTATCAGGATATGTAGCAACCCCACCCCTTGGCTCCAGAAAACCACAAAAGCCCTACTTAGAGCCAGGGATAAAGCCTGGAAAACATGGAGCCAGACCAGATCACCCACAGCTAGGCAAACCTTTCCCGAGCTCCAAAACAAAGTAAAAAAGCAGGTTAAGCTTGATAAACAAAATTACTGTATTACTCAACAAAACAAATACAGTACCAAACCACAAAAATTCTGGGCAACAATAAATAACATCCTACAGCCCGAAAGAAACACAACTCCTGCACCCAATATAACAGGTACAGACCTGGACATAACCTGCAGCTTTAATAACTATTTCACCTCCTCAGTACTCAAATTCTTAAACAACATCACTTCCTCCAACACCCAACAACCACATCAGGCCCAAATCAATACCATACCTTTCATACTTAAGTCTGTTCCTACTTCTACTATCCAAAAACTCCTAGCCATACTCAAACCAACCACCCTTGCAGCCGATAACCTTCCTGCCAAATACCTCCAAATTGCATCCACAGCTATAGCCTATCCCATTTCACTTCTAATAAATAGATCCATCATGAACACACTGTTCCACTCCTGTGGAAAACCTCATATATCATACCACTCCACAAAGGTGGCCCCTTCCTAGACCTTTCCAACTATCGACCAATTGCAATTCTCTCAACCTCTCTAAGATCCTAGAAAGATGTATTCATCACCAGTTCCTCTCATAACTCCTTACCAACAACCTTCTGTCCTCAACCCAACATGGATTTCACCCATCCCACAGCACCACCACTGCCCTACTCAAATTCACTAATACTATAAACTCCCACAGGAATCTAGGTAAATTTGTCTCAGCTACCTTCCTAGATTTACCCAAGGCATTCGACACAGTCTCACATAATAAACTACTGTCTTGTCTCTCTGACCTCAACCTTAACAACGCCACCTCTTCTGGTTTAAAAGCTATTTAGATAACCGCCAACAATCCATCAAATGGCATAACTCTCTATCCCCCCACTCCCAACCTCCTTAGGCGTGCCTCGAGGATCAATCCTAGCACCCCTTCTTTTTAATATCTTCACAAACCAACTCCACTCAGCTACCTCTAAAGCAGGCATAGTCCAATACGCTGATGACACAACTCTTATATGGTCTGCACCCAACATCCAACTTCTCCAACAAAAAGCCAAGAAGCCTTCTCTGAAATAGAGAACTGGCTTAACAACTCACAACTCATACTAAATCCCAAGAAAACACAGCTAATGCTATTAACTCTACCAAAACGAGCAACCTTACCTTCTCTATACTCTCCGCCAGCAAAACCCAAATCACCCCTGTCACTGAGGCTAAACTCCTAGGAGTTACCATTGACCAGCAATTCAAATTCACAAAGCACATAACAACCATCACTAAAGTCCACAAAAAGCTAGGTTCTCTAACCACCAAATCTCGAATTGCAATAGCCAGGACCCACCTCCTATCTACTCTGCTTTATGCATCCCCAATTCTAACTAATCTTTACAAAACTGACCTTAATAAACTTTCCATCTGTTACAACAAAATTGTTAGATTCACTACTAGTGCCAAATCATGATCCCACCACTGCCTTTCCCTACAAGCCTTGCACTGGCTTTAATTTCTGAACCTATTAAGATACCATTAACTCAGCCTAGCTCATCTAATTATGTACTATCCCAAGAAACCCCGCGACCTGAATGGCATGCTGAACTTCTACAATTCAAATAGACAACTTCGGTCCTCCAACAAAGCCTTAATCAAAACCATCACATGCAAAAACAACTCCATGGAATCACTATCTGCCCATGAAATAGCAAAAATATGGAACAACCTTCTCCCTGTCCTCAGACTACAAAACTCCACACCCTCCTTCAAAAGCCTACTTAAAACATACCTCTTCACCAACCATCTATGCAACTGTAATTGACGCCCTGAAGCCTCGTCCACTTACTATTTCTACACCCCATCTGTCCTGGACAACACAAACAATACCATCTAACTATACCTATCAATGTGTGAGCAATAACCTATATATGAGTGTATGTACATATGTGTGTGTGTGTGTGTGTGTGTGTGTGTGTGTGTGTATATAATATAATATAATATATATATATATATATATAGATATGTGTGTGTATATGTATGTATGTGTATGTGTATGTATGTATATATGTGTATGCATATATATGTATGTATACTCTTACATGTATATGTGCTTGAATGTATATATGGAAAACTTAAACATTTATATACTCTTATTCAATTGTGAAATATCTTGCAATGCTCTACCAGGTTCTTATCTACTCTCATTGTATATTTTGTACACTTGCATTTTCAACCAAATGGGGAAATATCCTCTTACTGTATAATAATGGCTGTAAAGTCTACAATCTGTATGCTACTACTCTGTAATGTCTCTTTTGTAAATTTTTCTTCTCTCTGTAAACATATGGAGTTTTTCTCCCCATGACTCTGCTGAAAATGGACACTTGTTGTCCAATCAGACTATCCAGGCAAACAAATGTTAAATAAAAAAATAAAATAAATAGTTTTACAGTCAGTTTTATTTTTCAGACACTTCCCATTTAGCAAAACATTTTGTCTTTATTTTATATAAAGTAACATCTCCATACAGTGGCAATCTGGTAATACTTAACTATCAGAAGAGTAATTCATACAATGCTCCAAGGAAAATATATAATTTTCATATTGCACTTCTTGAAGCAGTACACATACAGAAGATTTTTTAATTATTGCAAGGTATCAAATAAAATATAAAGCAAATACAAAAAAAGGGTAAGATACTCACTACCATCCTGGTCCCAAACCCTTTGTTCTTTTGTGGCGTCCTCCACAACAGTCTTTTCATCTTTCTCTACATTAGGTGGAGTACTCCTTCTAGTATGACTCCTTGTGTTGGGTTTTCACTTTGTCTCTTGCCATTCACCTCAGTTTGAGCTGCCACAGAATCAGTACATTGTACACCAACTGAGTGGGTCAGATGATATTTAAAGGAAACTACAGAACTGATCTTATTCGATCCTTGCACTCTGAATTATGTTTCACTCTTTAAGTGCTTCTGTTTAATGTTAAGTCAACTGAAAAATGTGGTGGAAGATTTTATCTCTTTGTACCTGTTCACTTGTGTGGAATGCTCTTCTCAGGTGATGTATAACTCTTCCATTACCTACTTGCCAACACCTTGCAGCAGAGCTCCCTGCATAGGAGATTTTCAGGTCTATCCTTCACTGCTCTTTGCCAAAAAGACAAACCTGAACCTTTGGGTGTAACCCCTCCCCCCAATTCTGGATTACTTTTGGCCTAATGTTAACTTCTAGTACCTTTAGCAGCACTTTGGAATAAGAAGGGAATGTTGGTTTTAGACATAATCAGTATAATTAGTAGTCATATTACTTCCTTTGCCAGCTTGTTCACAGCACTGTACATACATGACTGACTGGCTGGCTCCTGCTAACATAGGAGGTACATCTCACTTTATTTTCCACCCTCTCCCATTTCCACAGCTACCCCTCCACCTTCTGCAATTTATTTTTCCTGTTCCACACCTCAGTTTTCCTTAATAAATTACTGTCTCTGAAAGAAACAAACTAAACCAATTTTAACCCCTCCATCACTAAATTTACAAACATTTCAACACCTTAACCATCTGTAACCACTTTTCACTAGCTCTGTCATGCTCTCTACTATAACATATTTACATTACTTGTTAAATTCTCTATTTCTACCTAATCTAGAAAATGACTGCAACAATTCTTTTCTGCAATACAACACATCACCTGACAAAAGATACCAAAGCTATTCATCCCCATTTTTCTTCTCTTCTTCCTGCTAATTCTGCCTCCAACCAACCTTTCCCAACTGCCATTCCATACTTTGGTACCACAACATATCCTATATGGTGCACCTTCACCTGTACCTGCATACAGATGGCTTGTATTCTTTAGTAATACCCATCCGGTGTCCACTAAACCTTTACCTAACTCCAGGTTATTCATCATTCCCAACTTCTGCAAACCACTAACTCAATAAGATACTAATAGAAGTTCACTGTTATAATATTGATACCACCGTTATGTTTTGATCAAAATCCTCTGCTAATATTTACAGTCTTAGATTAAAGTTCTCCATCATGGATTGATATCCCATACTGCAAAAATACCCATTTAAAGTCTACAAAGTTTCCAAGAAAAAATATTCTCCCTGACCCAAGGATTGGTTAAACTCCTACCTTTACTACCTCTTGTAAAACATCCTTGCTGATTGACAAAGAAACTTCTACAGTTAAGGGATGAATCTGAATTGTGGCACAAATGAAAACAAAATCTCACCAAGAGGCCAAAAGAAGTGTTAATACTTTGAATGGTCTAATATCGACCCAAAAACAGTGAACGCTGAAAATAGCGAAGCTGCAGATAACCGATTTTTTTCCTAAGGAAAGAATTCGGTTGTCCGTTTCTGTGGCTTCGCTATTTTCAGCACTGTGGTGGAAAGTTACGGGTTGGGTTCAGGTAAGTGTGCAATTGTGTGGACGTTAGGGTTAGGGCGGGGTATGTGAGTTAGGGTTAGAGCAGGAGTGAGGTGAGTGTGCGATAGTGATAGACTTTAGGGTTAGGGTGGGGTATGTGAGTTAAGGTTAGGGTGCAGGTGAGGTGAGTGTGCGATAGTGATAGACTTTAGGGTTGGGGCAGGGTATGTGAGTTAGGGTTAGGGCATGGGTGAGGTGAGTGTGTGATAGTGACAGACCTTAGAGTTAGGGTTTGGGTTAAGGATAGCGGATAGATAGTATTGTATGTACAGTTTAGTGTAGGGTTAGATGGCGGATTTTAAGTGTATGTGTGTGGATTGCTGTTTTTTTGGTGTGCTTGTGTTGTGTATGTGTTTCTCGGAACAGTGAATTTTTTCCCAGGGAAAAAAATTTGCTTTTCTGAGCTTTTGATGTTTTTAGATTTCGTAGTTAGAAGTTCGAGGTTGTTGTATTCGATGATGTGCTGTTTCCTTGAACTGATATAGACCCACATTCTCACTTCAATGGATACCACTACATTTCTGGAATGATGTTAAACTTTTAACAGAATATAAAAACCTATAAGGTGTCTCCTCCCTTTACACAACAAAGTATTCACCAGGGCAATTATCACCCTCTGACTTGTTGAAAGAATTTACTACTCTTTCCATTTTTCCCATCAGTGCCAGTAAACACACCTACCCCATTTCTTCATTCATCTGTTCTACTCTAGTTAATCATCTGTTCTACTCTAGTCAAATTAAAACAAAAATATTGAACTCCTTCTGAGCCAAATCCCCTGGATTCACAACAAAGGGGAAGATAATTCAGTCTGTTCTTTATTTTCTTCTGCAGCTACTACCATTATATTCCTCCTCTTCAAATCTATAATCTCTTCTTAACCATAAAGTTATACTTCATATCTTGAAAATAGCCTTAACGAAACTACTTGTGAAGCAACCAGATCCTGACAATACCTTAAACTCCAGGTGCATTTTATTTCTTTCTACTTTAACAAAAATACCACAAATAAATAGCTTCTCTTCAAATTTCCAAGAATCTTCAAAAATACCAACTCCTTTCATTTAAAGCAACACAACTTTTGGCCAGGCTAAGTTCATTCTTCTCCAAACGTGCCTTATTTATTTATTATTCATTTACTAGGAAAGTCCGACTTGGAATGAGACAATTTTCAGTAGAGGCCCAGGGAGAAACAATCAAGATGCATGTCTTTGTAATGTGGGAGGAAACAGGAGCACCTGGAGGAAAACCACACGAATACAGGGAGGACATGCAAACTCCGCACAGAATGCACCTCAGCCAAGAATCAAACCAGAGACCCTCTTGCTGTGAGGCAACAATGCGGACTGCTGCACCACTGCCCCACCTACCTTTGTATTGCTGAAAGGGGTTTCACAAGGGTCCATTACAAGACTTTGCTTTTCTCAGTCATATACCAATGACATGCATCTGACCCCCCCCTCCCAATTCGGTCATCCATGCTCATCCTGAAAATGTCATTCTATCACTTAATACTGGTTAAATGAGCACAAGTGTCTACTCTACTCCAATAAAACAAAAAATATATTTTTGTACCATGCAGAAACTGGCTAAAGGTACATTATCAAGTGATATAAAAGACTTCAGCAACATCAAAACAAAACATCAGCAACCTTCAGTTAATTCACTGTCTGGCTAGTCCAGACCCAAAACTTCTAATTCCACATAAAAACTGAGAGAGAGAAATAAAATCAAATTGTTACTATTTCTTCCCAGGAAAATTTCTTCTCATCTCTGAAAACCTTCTAGAGCACAGCAGAAATATACTGTGAGCATCAGTGAATGTGACAATTTAAGCTAGTCTGAAAGATTAAAATATCTGAAATGGTACAGTGTCTTATACAGATATTTAAGAGGAGACCTTATTCAGGCATATAGGGCATTTACAGATAAATACCTGTGGGAATGCTTAGGGTTATCAAGGAGTAAATCAACAGACAACCAGTGTGGGAGATTATATAGGAATGAGAATGCACTAATTGATTCACTCAGTGAGTGGCTGAAGCATGGACTAGACTACCAAAATATATTAAAACAAACAGCAGTTTAGATATTTGTAAGAATCTGGACTCATTATGGGAAAGACTTTTGGTATATTGGCAGGCTAGAAGGGCCTTATTACCTGTGCTGAAATATTTGTATGTATGTATGTATGTTTCTACTGGCAAAGCAGTCATTTTATCTCAACATGCATATGGCTTTCCCAACACAGTTACAGCCTCTTGTAAGAAGTTATCAGCAATATAAAGGATTGCAAATAAAACATGTTGCTTCATCACTCTCCCTCCATTGAACATTACTAGCTCACTCTCTGTGAAGACAAACAATGGTTACTAAGAAAGCAAACAGTGGACTTCCTTCTTTGTTCACTTCTCTTCGAAGTTTTCTGTTTAGAGATAGACTTTCTGCAGCAAAGCTCATCACAAAAACAAAATAAAACAAAAAAAAAACATCATCTATAACATAAAAGTATCTCCTAAAGCACAGCAAAGCTACACTGCAATAACCAAACATTTTCAATTCAAGCTCCCAGACTGTGAGAATCTGTCCCACTTCATCTTTAAGACCTTTCCTGTTACTCCACATTTACATCACAATGACAAACATGTTTCATAAAGGCTTTTAGGCGGGCCATAAAACCTAGCTACTCCTAACTTTCCCTCTCTTCACTTTGTTATACTCATCCTCCTCTTCAGTGCTCAGGAATGTAAACATACTAATTTTGAAACTTCTTTGTATGTAAATGCCCTGTACCTCCCATCCCTTTTGAATTGACCATATGACTTTTTTGTTATTTATTTCACTTAGCATCTCTATGCAATGGCAGTATAGTCATGTAAAAGCATATGCAGCATTACTTCCTATCAGTCAGCTCAGTTCAGAATATGTATGAGACTAAACCAAAACTGCAAGACAGTATTTTAACAATAAAATAAAGTCCAGAACAAATGTATTTTAGTCACTATGTACTTAGAAACTGTCAAAGTATTTATTTTTACAAAGAAAGAATGTCTCTAGAAATACTTTATGTAATAATAAGCCCTCCATTACCTACAATAAAACATCCAAAATAATACTCACTAAACTACACCTGAACAACAAGAAAACTATTAACCTAATTGGCTGTTACCTTCTGCCAGGTAATAATACTGAAGCAGTAGAAAACCTACTTAACTGAGCATATATGTCATTACCACAAGAGACCATAATACTAGGGGATTTTAATATCCACTGGCAAACTTCCAACTCCTTTAAATCTACTAACTCCATAAAACTCTGTGGGTTCTCTTAACTTATCCACCACCCAACCAGAGTCGATAAAACCACAAAAAGGGAATCAATACTCGATTGGATATTGTCAAACAAGCCAGACAATATTAGTAAAACCATCTGTCTCCCTGACAACTTAAGTGACCACTTCCCAAACTTCCTAATCAGAAGTCAAACCCATACAGCAAAACTACCATCTACCAGCAGATAAGAAGTAAAAAATTATTTAATCCCAATAGCTTTACTACCACTTTATCAAGTTGTAACTGGCACCCCTTAAAAACACTTAACTTGGACGATGCTATATCATACTTTAACTGAACTTTCCTCTCAATACCAGACCACCATGCACCTCCAAGAACCATCTGAATCAAATCTAACCTGGTTATCCAAGGAGACTAGATCACTACTATATAACAGGGATAAAGCTGGGGCTAACTAGAAAAAGACAGGTACTAACACTGACAAGTAAAAATATCTTGAACTCAGGAACAAAACAAAGAAACTCATTAAGATTGATAAAACAAACTATTACCACAGCACTGAAAACCAATATCAGAACAATCCTAAAAAAATTTGGCCAGACATAAACAATGTACTCCACCCAGGTGGAACTAGCACTCCTGCTCCTGTTAACATTGACAACTCAACAAACATAAAAACCCAGTTCAACAAATTCTTCACAGACTCCATTCTAACCCTAGCTAAATCAAATACACCCCCAACTACCATCAAACCACCCATCCTCAATACTACTGATCTGGGCTTCTCAATGCAACCTGTCCCAGTCTCCACTATTAAAACGTTACTAAACTCAAACCTACAGCCCTCTCTGCAAACAATGTACCAACTGAATTCTTACAGATTGCTGCTAATGCTATTGCATTTCCTATAACAATCCTCATTAAGCAGTCTATAACTGAAAGCTTAGTTCACTACCTCTGGAAAATTGCATATATCACCCCACTCCACAAAGGAGGTAAATCCAAAGAACTAACTATTGACCAATTACCATACTCTCTCCATTATCCAAAATCCTCGAAAGATGTGTACACACACAAATCATGACTTTCCTATACTCTCACAATCTACTAACTAAAATACAACACGGCTTTAGACCTTCACATACCACCACTACAGCTCTTTTGTCCTTCACACAAACAGTCAACAAACACAGAAATAATGGTAACTATGTCAAAGCCATATTCTTGGACCTCTCCAAGGCCTTCAATATGGTAAACCATGACAAACTCATTGAAACACTTGCTGGTTCAGAAATTACCTAACAAGCAGATGGCAACAAGAATTCTCCTCATTGGGGGAGGGGGGCTGAATGGCTAACTGAAAGCAGCAGTATTTTAGAGCTCCATATAACTAGTTAAATATGACAGGAAAAATATTATTTTTTTCTTCAAAATATAAAATCTTATACATAAAGGTATAATTTACATAATTAGAAACTTTGGTGAAGTTTTACAAATAATTTCCTGTCAAAATGCTTGGAGATATATTCACTTGTTAAAATGAGCAACTCAAGGAATTCTCACCAGGATGCTGCCTTAAAGAAGGAACTACAACAGGTGGCATCTACCCTGCAGGAGTTGTCTTTGAAGATGGATGATTTTAAAGAGAACCTAGAAAATCTTAAAACAAGCAGTCAAAAACAGGCTGACACCCTCAAGGAAATGCTACAACAACACCAGACACAGATAACAGGAATAGAGGTTTCTCTAAATGACTTAGAAAGCAGATTTAAGGAAGAGGAAACTCAGAAAGAACTGCTTCTTAAACAAAACACTTGGTTGGTTAATAAAGTAGATGACTTGGAAAATAGGGAGAGTAGAAATAACATCAAGATTTTTGGATTACCTGAAAACACAGAAGGTGAGGGTATTATTTTCTTTTTATCAAGCTGGATCCCTGACTTTTTAAATTTAAAAGAAGGACTTTCTTTTGACAAAGAAAGGGCACACAGAGCTCTTGGGAAACCTGCCACTACTCTAACTCTCCTTCTAGGTCAATAATTATCTAATTTCTTTCATACTTGGACAAGGAACTGATTTTAAGATCTGCTTGGAGGAAGGCACCTCTAAAATATAAACAGAGCCTGATAAGATTTGATAACAACTATTCATCTAGAATAATGGAACAAAGGAAAAAAGTGTGGCCAATGATAAAGTTTCTGAAACAAAATAACATCAAGGCAAAACTTGCATATCCAGCTAAGACCAGAATACTGTATGCCAATGAGATGAAGACTTTTATTGACTTAGAGGAAGCCTCTTCATTTATTAAAACTAATAATGTGATTACTTTACCAGATGATATGGATTGGATGTCACCTTCTCTCAAGAGAACAAAAGAAACAAATGTCTGGACAGACGTCAAAAAGAAGAAGCAAAAGACTGATACTGTTACAGCCAAATCTCTCAAAGCATCTACTATGATATGAATTGTTTTAACATTACTTTAAAGGACCAGTTTTACTGCTTGGAATATTAAAACAAAGGTAACTAACTACTGGAATCTTTATCTATATTTTTTGGAAATAGATGACACATTAGAGTTTTCACATTACCTCAGGTATGTAAAACGGGGTACTTTTCTTTCACAGAAGGAGGGTTATATAGCACATAAAATAATTATATGGTAAATCAACATACATAGTATATGTGTATTTTCTCTTAATTTTCTCTTTTCTCTCTCTCTCTCTTCTCTCTTTTCTCATTATTTATTTTAACTGCATCTTGTCTCCCTTTCTAAATTCTCTCCTATTTACTATAATAATATAGTTTGTATATATTTAATAACTCACTATCTATGATAGATAAATAATAGTCTAAAATAATCTAGTTTTAGGGTAGACTAATTGGAATAATGAACTTAATTGTATTAGATTAATGAAAGTCACTGTTATGCTTATTGGGAGTGGGGACACATTCTTGATTAACTCTGAAATGTTCCATTCATGTATATATGTCCTTTGAATTATTTCCTTTTAGTATTCACAAATATATATATATATATATATATATATATATATATATATATATATATATATATAAACAAGAAGGGAAAATGTGCTGTTGGATGAGAGAAGTGAAGCTTTCTTCACATTCTATTTACATTGCAATAACAGCAGTAAACAACTGATGCAGTTTCTAAGGACAATGTGAACATGCGGAGTGCATTTAGCCTCACAGATAACAAATCATAAGAAAAAGTAATGTTGTTTAGTTATTAAAATGAAAAACAACCCAAGCAAGGTAAAATAAATACATAATAGGACTATTTGTAAATATTTTATGATTTATCCTCATAGGATTACATATTTCTGGAAACACAACTGAAATGTTCCCAAACTACATGTGCACTTAAATGTAGCTACTTGATTAAAAAGTATTACTCAGTTTAACATTCTGATTTCACGAGCTGTCTGCATTGTAAAAGTTACATTTTATATGTTACTTGAAATTGTCAGTCTCTAGTGCACATGAAAAGATACATATTACTTTTTGCAACATGTTATCTTTGCAGTTACCTCTGTACAAATTCACTTGGTAACTGATAGCTATTTATTTAAAATATCAGTTTAAATATTAAATGTGCCCTTGAAATACTACTGACATTCTGGCAAAATATAATCTGAACTGTAAAATGAATGACTTGAAAGAAGTGAAGTAATGCATAGATTTCAAAGACAGTTCTTGACACTACAGTAAAAGTAAAAATATATATTCACAAGGCAGCAGCGGCCTTAGGTCAGCTGGTGCCCTAGGCAAAAGGACTCCACGGCGCCCCCCCCCCACACCACCCAGGTGCCCCAATCCTGGTCTACCTACACCAAATAAATACTGGAAAAGCGCTCCTGCTACAGCGGCACCCTAGGCGGCCGTCTAGTTGGCCTATGCCTAAGGCCGGCCATGTCACAAGGAAGTATTGAAATGATTTAATCTTCCAGTTAAAATAGCTTACTGTCAACATTTTGCAATATCAGAAAGTTTGAAGAGCTAGGAAATTACTATTCTTTGTCTTTATAATGATTATTAGACAGATGTTAAGACTCTGCTTTGTTTAATGAATTGTGACATATGTTTATGAGGAAAAGTGAACTCAATTACTCACATTGGACTACACATTCCTGGAAACTTAACTGAAATGCCCCCACATTACTTGTGAATTTAAATGAAACTGCCTGATTAATAAGCATAATTTACTTTAACAACCTGAATTCACAAACTACCTGCTCTCTCTCTCTCTCTCTCTCTCTATATATATATATGCTACATTATATATGTCACTTGCATATGACAGTCTCTAGAGCACACGAAAAAATACATATTATTTTTGCAACATGCTATATTTGCACTAACCATACATTCTAAACTAACTCAATTGGCAACTAACAAGTTATTTATTTGAAACATCAGTCTAAATATTAATTGTGCCCTTGAAATATTGTTGCAGTTTTGACAAAACAAAACCTGAATTGAAAAAGGAATGATTTGAAGAAGTGAAGTTTTGTACAGATTTCAATGACAGCTATTGACACTACAATACACGTAGAAATGTATACATGCAAGGAAAATGTAAATGCTTTATACTTTTAGTTAAAATAGCTTATTGTTAAAGTTTTGCTTTATCAGAAAATTTAAAGAGCTAGGAAATTATTTCTAATTTGTCTTTATAATGTTTACTAAAGTGATGTTAGTCACTGACTTGTTTAATGGATTGTGAGTCATGTACAAGATGGACTACTGAATCTTATTTCTTTTTACCTATGTTTGCTGAATTTCTTTTATTAGTACTGATTTAAAACAAGGGGAAAAAGGGAAGGGAAATCTCTGTTTTTGGTCAAGGGAGGAGAGGCTTAAGAGTATTCTAACTGCCCAGATAACTCTCTAAGATGCTTTAAATACTATTTTATTAATAGTTACCTAAGGTAAGTCTTGATTACCATATAGGTACCTTCACATTCATTCTAGACCTGATGTGATTACCCATTCTGGAAGCAGGATGTGCCCTATGCAGGATGGGAATTGTCAGGGAGATCATGGTTCATTCTTAGACTCTGCTATAAATATGTAAAAGCACTGCACACTAGAATGTAGGGTGCCTCTACTCAGAGTCAGGATACCACTGATAAGCCATGTCTTTTCGTAAGTTGAAGTTGGTGAGCTGAAGAGTGGGAAAGTAAAGGAAGACAGTACACCTACAGTAAATTTATATTTCATTGGTAATCACTCATTGTCTCCTGCAGAGTCCTTTTAGTCAAATTATTTTAGTAATAATCTATTTGTTGTTGGCTTATTTAGTATATGCTCCTCTGTTGCATTTAATTTATCCAAAATGACATATCTGACATGTTTGGGATCTCTTAAGGGTAACTAAATATTGGATATTTTCTAAGTCAACGTAATAATTCTTTACAATACTAACATTCCATCCTGATATATAAAATACTATAGAACAATAATAGAATAATATAGAATTTCATATCTCTTTTAAGAAAATTCTCCATATAATAATTTAACATATGAAGCTCAGTTGATATTGTTGGCAAAAGGTATGAGTGATAATCCAGTAGATCTATCTTTATCTATTGGATTAAGAATGACTTTCATTCCATGTTTAATGGGAAATTCATATTTACTTGTATTTGATACTTTAGAATTAATGTTTTATAGAAGTACTTTTTTAAAGCCTGATCAGCATTTTACCCTACTTGTATTTAAAGAAGAAAGAACATTAAATTACACTCCCAAGTTTACCCACATAAAAATAACATTCAATGTTATCAGAGAATATGGTATAACTACTATAATCAAAAAAAAAAAAAAAAAAAAAAAGAAGCAAAAAGTTTCTTCCAACAATAACTTGAAATGGATTTAACATTCTTATCATTAAATACTAATGGCTTAAATAATGCAAATAAAAGATCAAACTTACTAAAATATTTAAATCTAAATAAGGCACAAATAGTATTTCTCCAGGAAATGCATTTTAAGACTAATGATAGCTTTATTTGGAACCCTAAGGACTATACAGTCTTAGCTCAATCCTCCTATAGAAGAAAGACAAAAGGAGTATCAATTCTCTGGAAGAAAAACATAATCACTCCAAAAGTTATTTATAAATATGAAGACAAAGAAGGTCTACTAGCATTTGTTATACTGAATTTAATAACAGAATATGGACCTTAACAAATCTATATTGATTCCCAGGAATTGGAGCAGGAACAGTTAAAAATACCTAGATTGTATTTCCAGTAATTATAAAGGAAATCGTATACTGGGAGGAGACTTTAAGTGTACCTTAGACGCATCTGAAACCACCAAGAAGTCTTTCTGTATAGCAACTATTTCAAAATCCTTAAAAAGATGGATTGATTCATTTCATTTAATAGACATTTTTAAAGTAAAAGATGATAAATCCTTATTATTTTTCCATAAAGACCATAGATTTGGAACACAAACCAGAATAGACAAATTATTCATAGTTCAAGATTTACAAACAAAAATCCTCAACTTCTCAATAGTTCCATGCCCCTTCTCAGATCATGACTCTCTGATAATGAAGCTCCAAATAGTGTTTAAACCTTTAATCCTCTCAACTAGAATTCCATCATATATCACAAAAAAATAAAGTATTCAGACCCTGGATGTTGTCAGAACTACAATTATTTCTTGAAATTAATAATGCAACAGAAATCAGTATAGTCATGGTTTGGGACTCAGTAAAAGCATATTTTTTGGTAAGACCCTTAGCTGGTACAAAAACAAAGTTAGAGAGTGGGAAACTGAATCATTAGACTTGCAAACCAGACTCTTGACAGCAAAATCTAAAAAAAAAAATCAGAATTGTCCAGAAGTCAAAAAAGAAACAGAGGAATTAAATAAAAAATATAATGAAATTCTAACACACAAAACTTGTCTAGCCTTGGAAAAATTCAAAATAAACTCATTAGCCACCTCCCCCAGATAGCTACATAACTTATCTACAAGAATTAAAATACAATCTAAAGCAAATAACATTAGTAGTATATATCATGAAAAGAAAGGGGAAAAGGTATCAGATATAGGTGACATCCTTGAAGCATTTCGGTTCCATTATATGGAACACTTCAAAAAAGAAGATTTAGATACCAACCAAATAAACTTAGATAGAAACCTTATCAATATAAAAAAAAATCCAGAAAACTTAAAACTAGACCTACAAAAACCTATATCCTACAAAGAAATTGTTGACAAGATAAAAGAAAGTAAATCTAACAAAGTTCCAGGGATAGATGATATAATTATGGAAATTTGCAAACTCTTCCCTTCAACAGTAATCTCCCTTTTTTATAAAACTTTGCTGGAAGTCCAGTCAGAAACACAAATACCACCCTCATGGAAATATTCTCTCATAACACCAATTCCAAAAGATAATAAACTATCAGACCTTTGCACCTCATACAGACCTATATCATTACTGAATAATGATTACAAAATATTCATGGCAATCCTAGCTAACAGAATGAAAATCCCACTTTCAAAGACAATTAATAATGATCAAACTGGATTTTTATATAACAGGCACATACATGATAATATTAAAAGAATACTTACTCATAGATTATGTCAATAAAGAAGATAGAGAAACACTTGTAATTGAATTAGACATAGAAAAAGCCTTTGATTCCCTCAACTGGGAATATCTATTTAAAACTTTAGCATTATTTGAATTTCCTCCTCCCTTCATCTTATTACTAAAAACATATATATTAATAACTTAGCCTACATTAAATTAGGTTATTTCACCTCAGAATCTATCCATATAATGAAAGGTACTAAACAAGGATGCCCTCTTTCTCCTATTTTATTTGCTTTGGCTATAGAAATATTTGCAGAAATAATTCACAATAATCCAAGAATAAAATGAATAGAAGTCTATGACCAGTACATATCTAAAATAATGCTTTCTGCTGATGATATTTTATTAACCCTACCAAACTGCAGAGAGTCATTAGGAAAGCTAGAAGAAGTAATGGAGAAATTTTATAAGATTTCAGGTCTACACTTTAATAGATCAAAATCAAAATTTCTATTTTTAAATAAGAAAAAAGAACTACAAGTTACAGATAAATCCGTCATAAGAAAACAAGAACTTATGCTAAATTATTTAGAAATAGTGTTATGCAAAAATATAAACAAAACAATATTAATAAATTATAAAAACATTATTGAAACAATATATATATATATATATATATATATATATATATATATATATATATATATATATATATATATATATATAAAAGTGGAACTAAATTATATTAACTTTTGAAGACATATTGCAATTAATAAAAATGGTCTTATTGCCAAAAATACTATATGTAGCATTAGCAATACAGATAATTCCTGAAAGATGCATTCTTAAAGAAAGAAATAAACTCATGTTTAATAAATTTTTTATGGTATCCCAAAAAGAATAGAGTAGCTCTAACTCATCACATTAGACCCTGGAAACAAGGAGGATTGAACTTCCCAGAAATAGAAACATATATAAAAGCATCTGTGCTTAAAACTACAATAGACTGGATAAACCCAAATTATTTTGCCAACTGGAAAGAATTAACAATGGCACTATTAACAAATGAATTTAATCTGTTAAAAAAATTTTAATAGTAGACAAATCAAACAAACCCTGGTACATACTATGCATAAGTATACAATATAATATAACAAAACCTTCTAAAACAACAATGATTAATCATTACATCAATTCCTTTAGGAAACTTAAAAATGCAAACAGATCTAAAACTTTGGTTTGACCTTTTAACCCCATTTACCATCACTAAGAACTTTCCTCAGAAAATATATAGGGAAACAATAACCTCCTTGGAACAAAATGGATTCTTATGCTGATTTCAATGTATAAATAAATTAAATGTTTTAGATATACATAAGATAAAAACTGCTTACAATATTCCAACACAGGACTGATTAACCTTACAAAGCATTCTAATGTACACTCAAGAGTTTATGCAGATTAATTAATAATTCCTCATTTAAAGGTATTCTAAATCTAATACGTTTTCTGTATGAATTTATATATAATAGTTGTGAAAAGAAAAAATCCATTTCAAATCTCTATAAAGAGTTAATAACATATAAAACAATTCCCAAACCATCATACTGGCAGTTCTTAACAAAAGGTCAGTCATTGTAGTTAACAGAAGAAATTAAAACTAACATCTTACTATCAGTTAATTACACCTCTAACACACAGGACTGGAAACTATTTAACTGGAAATACTTACAGAGAGCATTCTTAACACCAGATAGAATTAAAAAGATCAGTACTACTACAAATGGTTTTTGCTGGAGGTGTGAAAAGTCAAATAAAGCAGACTGGATTCATATTTTTTATGAATGTAATACAATTAAATCATATTGGAATGGAATCAATCATTTTTACAAGTTTTATTTAATGAATCCTTGACCTTAACTAAAGTATTGATTTTACTAAATGTAAATGAAGGTCCCTACCTGAATAAGAAATATATGTATTTGTTATGGACAATACTCGCTATATCTAGGAAATGCGTCACCAGAAGGTGGAATTCAAATACATCCCTGACCTTGGAAGAATTCTACACTTTACTGAAGACAACTGCATTGATGGAAATAAAAATCAAAAAACTATGAATCTATCCCAGGCCATTAGTAAATAATCCTTGGAAGAAAGTTATATGTTTGTTGGACACTCTGCAATAATCAATATTGTATCTCTGATAACTGATCTGTTAATTCTATATTTATTAACATACAGTGTATATAATTGAAAGTCAGGCTATTGTAAATATTGTATATAGTTGTTTAAAATGATATTTAAAAATATTATGTAAATGTTAATTTAATTGAAAATAAAAAAATATTTGACCAAAAAAAAAAGAATTTTCCTCATTACAGGAAGTATCACTAGGGGACCCACAAGACTCCATTCTCTGGCCACTGCTATTTTCTATCTTTACCAACAAACTACATACAGCCACACTCCATGCCTCCATCATATAAAACACAGATGATTCCACACTCATCTGCACCTCTCCCTGCTCTGAGACCCTATACCACCAAACACAATCCTCTTTTCTTTCTGTCGATCACTGGATCTCAAATTCATAACTAATACTAAACCCCAATAAGACTCAGCTTATTATCTTCTCACCCACACAACACTCCTCCCATAACATTAATTTCAACATTACTTCCAGTAACAACACAAGCATATCACCAGTTACTCACACAAAACTACTAGGGGTTATTATAGAGAGCCAATTGAAACTTCATAAACATATATATCTACCACCGTAAAGAAAGTGCATAAAAAATTGCCATGCTATATAGGAACAAACAGTTCCTAACTGACTCCACCCAAGACACCATTGCATGAACTCACCTTATTTCCACAGTCTTATATGCATCGCCAATATTCACCAATCTCAGAAAATCAGACCTTGTCATTCTTCAAACCTGTTATAATAAAATTGCCAAATTTGCAACAAATATGCCCCATAGAACCCATCACTGCACTCCTCTGAAAACTCTGGGTTGGCTGGAACTTCCCAACCTTATTCTTTATAAGCAACTTATAACAACACACAAACTTCTTCACTCCCCTGACAATATCCTCAGTCTACAAAACCTACTCCACCCAAGTGCCAAAACTAGAATTCTATGATCAAATCAGAAACTCCTACTAGAAGTAACCAAAGCCAGTAACTCCTCAGGTACTTCCCTCTACAGCAACTCTATTACTAAGCCTCCCACCCAACATCACAGCAATAACTACCCTCACCCCCTTCAAAAAAGGCATAAAATCCCATCTACAACACCGTTGGCTATGTAACTGCACCAACCCTGACTAATCTCTAATTAGTCCTTTCAGCCTACTAATACATCTCTCTCCTCCTCTATTCACTCTACCCCACTACCTCACCTCCTCCTTGCTCTACTACTCCATTAACACTTCCCCACTAACATGTCTCTGCCTGTGCCACTAAGGGTCCCCTTCCTTTCTTAATCTAACTTACTTCCTATACATCCCACCTTCCATTACTAACACCACTAACACCCTTAGCCTTATTTTTCATCCTCTGCATGTCTGCAACTTTCCTGCTTATCATAACTTGACGTTTGACACATACTGCTCTCTACAAATCCCTCCACTCCAACTCATTACTTCCCTAAATATACAAATCCCCTCTCCCCTCTACTTAGAACTCCTCCTATCAACCCTATCTTTAACACATATATCATCCTACCTGCATTATTATGATGTATTTATTAACCAACTACACTGTAGTATTTGATGCTCAAACTATGTCTTTGTAAGGTATTATTTATCAACTGGATTATTAATAGACATATGAATATATGTATGTTATATATGATTGCATGTAATCCAACTGTAGTTCTACTGTCTAATGTAATATTTTACTCTGCATGTGGAGCTTTTCTCGACGGGTCTCAGCTGAAAAAGGACATGTATCCAGTTGGACTTTCCCGGTTAACAAATGTAAAATAAATAAATAAATATCAGCAAGCATCATTCATGGATTATGATGCATTTACAGTTAAATGCCTAGGTTTAAGGAACATCATGTTATTACCATGCATAAGCAGGCATGGAAGAAATTAGATCACTAGAGGAAATATTTGTTGCCCCCACCAACAGCAAAACTTGAGTAGGATAACATGTTTGAATTCATGGAAAAATGAATGTCTTAATGTCTGCTTATCTGAGTCATGCATTTAGTAATATTTATGAAGTTTCTGCTTCATATTTCCTCATTTTATTGATCACACATTTTTAATCACTCCTGCTGTACTTCACCTCTAGCATAAGCCAGCATTTACCACTGACAAATATTTATTTTTCTTTTTTCATAAAACTAAACTTGATTGTTTTATACCTAAGGGCAAATAACTGCAAGCATGGTTTTCCTTAATATATGCATGCAGTTAAATGAAAGATGTTGGCTTACATCCAATGTACTGTTTCAGAAAAAGGCATTTAAAATTTTTGAAGTAATGGTTATGTTTTGGACAGATAATTTAATAAGCAGCTTAAAAATGCATTCATTTTTATCAAGTCTTTTAGATTTTATCTAAACCGAGAGGACTTTCCTTAATTTATAAATATACATATATTATACAACAAGAGGTCATCTTCAGTCTCTACATTGTTCATCAGCCCATTATGTGCAGATATTTACACACATGCGCAGACTTTCTCTTTCCTCCCTTTTGAGAATTTTAATTCCAAATACTCATCATTAAATGACTATTTTGAAACTGTACTGAAAGATTGGCGAAGGCTAATGTAAACTATTATAAATACATGCTCTGGTAAAGAAACCTCTTAACTGTGGTAGTTTACAACATTATCATCCCAGACTGATAGTTTAACACTTTATTTACAGAGTCATGAATAAGACAGTCATCACTTTTTAGACCAAGAAAATGTACTGCATTTTAAAAGAGGAAACAGAAAACTACTTTCTGCTTCACATTGCCTAACTGTGTGAGTGAGCAAGTCACTTAACCAGACACTGCTCCCAGGCTGAGTAGGAAAAAATGTTCATGGAGATGAGAGCTCTACCCCAGAAAACAAATAGAAATAAAATAAATAAAATAAGATAAATATAAAAAAAATCAGTGCTTTGTTTTGTTTAGAAAAAAAATCCTACAAAATACATAAAAGTTTGAATTAATACTGTAGAACGCTAACCAGAGTCCAAAGAAAGTATTTATTTTATTCAACCTTTTTCCCTTCTGAATCTGTTTTACCTTTTCCTTGAGAGACTCTCAGTTGTGTTGTAAATATTAATTTTGCATATCCTTTCTAATGCCATGGTTGAATGCTAACAGGTGAGAGGGCACTTCCTGCACCTGCATTAAGAAAGGCAAGAATTAATTGTCAAATTAAATTTCTGACTTCTGTTTCAGTACCTCATGTTTTCCAGTTTTATTGTCAGCAGATCACCAATCACCATTGCTATGGTCCCCCTTACAATGCAAGTTACTATTTGGCATTAATAAATGCTTGAACTTACTTTAACCTGATACAAAACAAATTTCTGGTTGTCGTATTCCAGCCTTCAATGTACCCAGTTATTCCTTATCCTCTCTGCCTCAGTTACCACTACTTGCTGTAGGATAATTTCTTTCTGTGAATGAACAAGAGGTTCATCTTCCTTCATTGACAGTTAACTGTAAACTGAGGAAAGTATTTACAATATGCAACTGGAGTTTGCTATTTTGATGCATTTCCAGGTGCCTGTGAGTAAATGCTTTGAAGACTCATTTTACACTTATGTTACTGCACAATTTTCATAATTTGCACTGGTTAAACCTTATGTTTTTAAATACAATATTCATAATGTGTACCAGTTAAACCTAAGACTTCTATGCAGTCTACAGGATGTTTTGGCAACAAGAGTGACTCAGACATTAGCATTGGCAAATGGTCACACCATGGTCATTTCTTAACATTATGGGTACAAATTGTCAGTACTGTACCTGTGTCATTCCCCTATAAATGCTGACATTGCTTTTGCAGTTCAGTAATAGGTTCATAGGTTCATAAGTAAGTACTAGGCTATCTGCCCAAGGGCATTTATAAGCCTAGCCAGAATGTGTTGGCTTTCGCCACCCCCTTAGATTAGTTCCCTGTGCCTCTGTCCAGCAGAGCCATTAGTTCCCTGTGCCACTGTCCAGCAGAGCCATTAGTTCCCTGTGCCACTGTCCAGCTGAGCCAATGCAGTGATCCACAGGGTAAATTTTCTGTTTCCCATCCACCCGTCAAGGTTTCTCTTGAAGAGTGTTAGTGAGCGACTCTGCCTGATGTATATTGGAATCCTGTTCCAAAGCATGGGGAGTCTCTGGGATAGGAATCTATCCCTCCAGCATGTCCTATTTATCATTGTGTTGAGGTTTATAACTAACAATATTTGTGATATTTGCAAACTGACAAACATATTCTTTGGGATGGAGCCGAAAAATTATTGTGGAATAGTTACAAAACCACTACCTAAGATGAGTATTCAGTGGGGGGAGAAGGATCTTGTACAAAATTATTTAGAAATTCCAGCATGCAATTCTGAATTTAGTTTGATAAATGCTAGGGTCCACATTTTAAACATGCATTACATTTGGTACTTCTTTGTGAATGAAGGTGCTACATTGTCATGGTGCAGTTCTGTCTGTAATTTTTTTTGTAGTTGTGGCTTGTGGTTCTCATCCCACATAACCAGCTGAACAAATATGTCAGTTCAGTTCAAATGGAACCAGAAAGGAATCTAAAATAGAGTAAATATTAAGGATATAGAAAACTCCCAAATTATTGCTGTTAAAAGCTAACAAACTGTAAGATTTCTCAGACTGCACAAGTTTGAGATGTGTTTTTGAGATGTACTACCGCTCTAATATTATCATCATCAATGACCCTTTCTCCTATTTTCTACATGGGACTGGGGAGTCATGTCAATTGTTGCCACCTCTCTTGATTCAGTGCCACTCTCCTAGCTTCTTTGACAGTCATGCCTGACTGCCACATTTTTTCTTTTGCAGTCCATCCATCTCTTTGTTTGATGTCCTCAGTTCTTTTGCCTTCTCCAAATTTTCTCTACCAAATCAACTTCTGCTTTCCTGCACATGTGCCTGAATTTTTGTAATTTGTTCTCTTTGCCCTTCTCTGCAATTGGAGCTACTTTGGCTTCCACTCTGATTTCATCATTAGTTTATTTGCCCTACAGTGTGTATCTCACCATCTAGCTGAGGCACTCCATCTCTGTCAAGTCTAGTTTCCTGAAAGGCTCTGCCTTCACTGAACAGGTTTCTGTACCACACAGCAGTACTGGTTGCACCACTGTTTTGTACACCTTACTTTTCAGCTTCCTTGGTGTTCCTCTGTTACACACTACCCCAGAAACTCTGCACCAGTTAGCTGCAGCCCCTCTGACTCCAGCATTGACATCCTAATTTAGACTCTTTTCCCAGATACTTCAAGTTCTTACCCTGTTCCACTATTTTCCCTTCTATCTCACATTTCCTATTCTTCTGGTTTCCCCTATTCGATGCCATGACAACTGTCTTGACTGTACTCATTTTCATCCCACAAGCTTTCAGTTTTGCATTTCATTTCACTGTCATTTACTGAAGTTCCTAATCGGAGTCTGCTTGTAATACTGTATTATCTGTATGCAGCAGCTTTGTTGATCTGTCCCCTCCAGTCTGCTTGCTAATGTGATCTATCACCAGTATGAACAACAATGGGGTCAGAGCTGAACCCTGATACACCCCTATCCCTACTGGGTAGTCTTGCCTGAGTGTGACATCCGTTTGTACTAGTGTCATTAGGCACTTGAACATAATCTCCACTAATTCTACCAATGTTTCTGGAACTTTGAACCATTGTAGGACTACCCAAATCAGCTTTCTTGGGATCTTGTAATATGCTTTCTCCATGTCTAGGAATGCCCTGTTGGATTCCTTCCTTATCTAGCTTTTTCTCAATAAAATTTAATATCGCTAATACTACAGTAAATTAAAAAAGGCTGAAGTAAACAATTGAAAATGTCTGCACTTACAGGTTTTAATACAATATTTCTGTCACATCTCTCCTCACTGCTGCAACTTGAGGGGAACGTACCTATTGCTCCCACTACTTTCATTTTCTTCAAATGCTTTTCTAGTAGAAAATTTTGGCATAAAGCAAAACGGAAAAAAAAAACACTTCCTGTTGAGGTGATGGCATATGAAAGAATGTTTTAATGGCAGAAGAATTTTTCTACTGTAGACTTGTGGGTATTGTGTCACTTAAATGTGGTGTAAACTGTCTACCACAAAATGAAGTGAATACAGTACAAATAACCATCTTTTATGAAAGCCCTGTGATAAGGATGCATTTTATTTCTTCAGCATATATTCATTATTATTTATTTATTTATTTATATTTGTTTAGTGGGAAATTCCAACTGGACACCGATCCTTTTTCAGCGGAGCAGCAGCGTACATGAAGAACAATTGAATATACATGCAATACATACTGCAGAAAACATTAGGCATACATACAATATGAAACATAGTAATGAACAGATATACCAATATCTAGCTAGAGGCTAGGAATAAAGGTAGAATGTATATACAGATAGCACCAAGCTCAAACAGATGCTGTTCTAAACTCATGTACCTAAATGTTATATACATATATTGCACTAAACTCAAGCAGATATAAAGCAGAAGCTCCACATGAAGGTGGAACAAGCTAGAAGGGCTAATGGAATGGAAGGGGAAGATAGAGGAGTAATATATGTAGTAGTGAGAGGAAGCGAGGTGTAAGTCAGTTGGATATGTATTTGGAGTTCAGATGAAGTGAGGTGGTTAAGCATGTTATAACAGGTCTGAGAGATTGGGTGAGGAGGAAAGGGGAGGGTAAAGGGTGAGCCAGAGCCTGCAGAGGAAGGAATGCAAGGATCAGATGGTATGAGGCAAGGTGGCTAGGGAAGGGGAGAGGAAGGAGAGATAAAAGGTGGGTTACTAGTTGGGATTGGTGCATGGGCATAACCAGAGACTTTTTAAGTGAGTTTTTAGTGCAGTCTTGAAGTGATTGCAAGAAGGTAGTGTGGTTATGGGGGTTGTTCCATAATCTGGATATGACACAGTAGAATAGTGCTTCTCCCACTGAGTTTTTGGGTTTGGTCATTAGAAGTAGATTTTTGCTGCTGGAGCATAGAGATCTAGTAGAGCACTAGGGCTGGAGAAGGTTTTGAAGGGATGGGACTTTAAGAGGATGGTTTACTAACTTGTGGGCAAGGGAGAGTTGATTCAGGTGAAGAAGTTGAAGGAGTTCAAGCCAGTCATGTTCTCCAAGTGAGATAGAGTGGTGGCTCCGATAAGATGCACCAGTGGCAAACTTAGCAATTTTATTGTAGCAAGCCCTGAGCTTGTTTAGGTCTATTTGTCTAAGGTAGGTAAGTATAGGAGAGGCATAGAGTAAAGTGGAGATTAGGTGGGAATTGGCAACAGAAATTCTGGCTGTCTTGGTGAGGAATTGTTTGTTTAAGTACAATGCACCTAGCTTTCTGTGAACCATTTTTATTGTAAGAGAAATGTGAGTGTCAAATCTGACATTGTTATCAATCTCAACACCAAGTAGTTTGGAGTGTTCTGTTGGGGAGATGATGGTATTGTCTTTGGCTAGACTATTAAAGTGGGGGATAATTGGGTTAGATTTAGTGGGTTGGAAGATAAGGAGTTTAGTCTTTCTCAGTTTGAGTAATAACTGGGTATTAGATTAGTTTTCTACAGATGAAAAGGCTTCCTGTGTGATCTTGTGAATTTCAGGTATAGTTGGAGTTGAGCAGATGAGGGTGGAGTCATCTGCATACTGTATTAGAGAAGCATGCTTGGTGGCTGTGAATAGATCATTGGTGAAGAGTGAGAAAAGTAGGTGACCAAGGATGGAGCCTTGGGGAACACCGAGTGTTACAGGAAGTCGAGGAGATAGGTCATTATGCCAGACAAGTGATAGTTGGTGGCCAGTTAGATAGCTGTGAAACCAATCAGTAGCTGATTGGGAAAAGGATACGTTAGTGAGAACAGAGATTAGTAGTTTGTGTGAGACCATGTCAAAAGCCTTGGATAGATCCAGAAATATAGCAGGGGAGAACAGGCCATTATTTTTATGATGAAGGATAGCATTAGTGAAAGAGAGCAAGGTGGTAGTAGTGCTGTGGTATGGCCTGAAGCCATGCTGGGTGCTGCAGAGGAGGTTATTAGCTAAGAGGTAGTCTAAGACTTGAGAATGGATGCATTTCTCAAGTATCTTCGAAAGTGGAGAAAGGATGGCTATGGGGTGGTAAATGGAAAGTTCAGTGGAGGAGCCACCTTTATGGAGGGGAAAGATGTAGGATATTTTCCACAGTGTGAGGACATAGCTTTCTGATAAGGACTGATTAATTAAGATAGAGACTGGATACGCTAGGGCTTCTGCTGCTATTTTTAGGTATTTAGAGGAGAGATTGTCAGCTGCAAGTTTTGTAGGCTTAAGTTTCAATAGAAGTTTTTTATATATGGGAGGTAGGCACTGATGAAAAAGAAAAGAGTGTGGGCAGAGCATTTGGTTTTGAAGTAGGAGGGTGGGTAGAGGGTTGTGTTGTTTAATCAAAGACAGAATAGTTTCACTGAAGTGTTTTTTGAATGAGCCAGCAATACTGCTGGAGGAAGGGGGAGTGGTGGGTGGGGGTGGGGGGTGCCTACTTTACCTGGATGGAGAATGGAGTTTATTGTGGACCAGAGCTGCTTAGGGATGTGGTAGGAGGAGTTTAGGGTAGACTGATATTATTGGGTTTTATCTTCTTTTATTTGCTTTTTGACCTTGTTGCACAACTCTAGGAATGACTGTCTAGAAGAGGGTTTTTTTGTTAAGTGCCAGTGCTCCCAGGCCTGATTTCTGATTTTTCATTAGTGCCATGGTGTTTTTTTGTAGGCAAGGAGAGTACTATGTTTTGACTCTTGCATTTCTTATGGAGGATGTTTAGGAAGTTGCTATTGAAGATGTGGATAGCTTCATCCAGATTGAGGTACTTTAGTGGTGTCCAATCACATTTTTGAAGGGATGAGATAAAGGAGAAAGGGTTAAAGTTTGCCCTATTTCCGGATTTGCCTATAGATAATGGTTTTAGCACAATTTAAGTGGTGTCTTAGAAGGAATGTTGGAGTGTGGTCACTGAGGCTGTCTGGTAAACAGCCAGCTAAGTATGACTGAGGGTCTTTATTGACTAATATCCAGTAGAGAGTAGTATGTTTGTTAGAGTTTTTATTTATCCGAGTATGTGACGGTATTAGTTGAGAGAAACCATGAAGGTTTAGGTGCTGGGCTGGATGATTGTTACTACAAGATAGCCAGTTGATATTAAAATCACCTAGGATTATGGTTTCCTGGAGCAGGGAATGGTTAGCCCAGTTCAGGAGGTTTTGGCCAGGTGGAAGTAGCATCCTATTATGTTGATATTAATATAGTAAGATGATATATCTATATGTAGATGTATATCTATATCTATATGGGTGTACTTCTAAACATTGAAGTATACATACCTTGAATAGCTAACAATCAATCCCAAAAAATCAAAAACCAAAATAGTGAAAAATGTCCCACTGCTAATTATATATACCAACTCCAAGATTGTTCTACAGTGTGAAAAGATCAAATTCCCTAATCCCCACTGTGCACAATATTGCATGGAATTACCACTGGCAGAAACAATCAAATGAGTTTCAATCACTTCTGCCAGTGTTAAACATGTTCAAGTGCACAAATGTTTGATTATATTTAATGCTCATACATATATATAGATATATATATATATATATATGTGTGTGTGTGTGTGTGTGTGTGTGTGTATATATATATATATATATATATATATATGTATATGTATATATATATATATATATATATATATATATATATAGTATATATATATATATATATATATATATATATATATATATATATATATATATATATATACACACACACACACTACACACACACACACACACACACACACACACACACACACACACACACACACACACACACACACACACACACACACACACACACACACATATATATATATATATATATATATATATATATATATATATATATATATATATATATACTTTAAAAACTTGCAAATGCATGAAGGTACCAAGAGACAGAACTGATCATTAGCGCTTTCATCTTTATTTTGATGTTTAAGACTTCATAACTCCGGTACTGTGATTGGACAAACTTCCTCAGCAGATGACAGGTTTGGTAAATAAGAAGTCTAATGTTATGTTTGCCTCCTCTCTAAACATGTGTATAAATAAACGTGTTTACAGTTTTACTGTTACCCTTTGATGAAGTCTTAAACATTGAAATAAAGACGAAAGCACTAAGGATCAGTTCTGTCTCTTGGTCCCTTCATTCATTTGCAAGTTTTTAAAGTATACATTTTTTTCTTGTCGTTTTTTGTTTTTAGTGTCGGTTCTTAAGCCACACACACACACACACACACACACACACACACACACACACACACACATATATATATATATATATATATATATATATATATATATATATATATATATATATATACACACTAGCTCAGCTGTTAGTGTTGCTGTCTCATAGCACTTGGATCTCCAGTACAATTTTCCACTGAGGTGCATCCTGTCTGGATGAAGATGAAGCTGTACCACTAGCTCCTGACGCAGGTGGTGCAGTGTGGAGCAAGAGTGGTAAAATAGTCATTTCTCGGGTGCAAACTCCATGAAACAGCTAATAATGTATTGTAGGGCAATAGCATTTTTTTTTAACTTGGGAAGGAAGGTTCCCAAGGTTTTCTTTTGTCTTTTTTAATTACTTTTTTGGTATCCATTGCCCATGACCATCAAGCCCATGTCCTATATTGGCCAATTTGTTCTATCCTTTTTTCAGCATGGAAAAAGCACCAGAAAAGAGAGGCAAAATCTGGGAATCATGGCAGTTATTCTCCTTCTCCTTTAGGGATAAGTGAGTTGATGTTAGATTCCCACACTCATCCCTACACCAGCCAGCTTGTCTTTTCCTGGCACTAATTGAATACAAGTGATTTGGCCGCATATGCAGTTTCAGAAACAAAATACCCATAGGAGCTAACTAAAGTATAATGTGTTCTTAATTAAGTTGTAACTTACAGTACTGTATTATTAAAAGGCATTACCTAATTCTAATTTGTGTTATGAAGCATGCTGTCTTATGTACCCGAGGCATGTAGTCACCTTTGAAGATGGTATTAAGAGTATACAGAGGACTATAAAAAACAGTGATTTATTTGGCCCTATTCCTTGCTAAGCAATTAGTCTGCTCACACACAAATGACCTTTTCCTTTCTGCAACCTACCAGCTGAAATATGAGTGGTTTTGAGAAAAATCAGGCAAGTGGATATCATTCTGCTGCTTTTCACAGTTCTTCTTGGCCTCTACTGAAAATGCTGCATTTTCCTGATAAAACAAACAAAAAAAAAAAACAACAAAAGATTATTTAAAGGCTAGACCTTGTTTTTCTTCTTTCTCTTTGCAGGGCATTGCCTGATGGCTCCTTTACTTGTACCTAACTGGCCCATTTGTTAAATGGGTTGGGAACCAAGCATTCCTGAACTAGGTGAGACCCACGTGGCACATTTTGTTCTTGTCTGGGAAATCCTATCTGCCCACATGTTCTGCAGGGGTAGGTTAGGTGGCACAGAGAGGTCAGCATTATGGTCCTGAGGAGTAGCCTACCTCTCTCCTGGAGGATCACACACTTCCCCTATTGTGGCTGTTCAAGCTTCCCTATGTGCTGCTGCCATGGAGAGTACGCCTGAATATGCTGCATCCCCTGACTTGTGCATGTGCAGACTAGTAGCACATGCTGTGTATGCACACGCACAACACCTAGTGCTCTTGTTAAGTGTCGTCCAAAGCTTTGCAAAGGTAGCATTTTTCACTATGCCATAATCTCCTTTCCCTCTTATGGCCTGATTTCATGGACCAGCAGCTGCAATGCTTAATGCTCATTGAATTGCATGCTTTCATACACACCCACATTCAAGTCAAACTGTTGTAGGCTGTGCTGCTGGTGCAGTGGTTCTGCCTGTTAGTGTACCTGAACATGGTTTAAGCAGTTACTGCATGCTATTCAGCTATTGTTATCTACCGTCACTCTTCCAAGGGAAGGATTAGACGGTATTATCTGCTCATTCCCATACCAGTGTCCTTCTGCATCTCCCAGGCCTGTTACTCATACCCAGTTCACTGTAGCTGCAGTGAGGTCTCCAGATCCTTGTATCATGGAGCCAGATAAGGTATACTGATTTCATCTTTTGCTGTTCAAATATAACACATAAGGGGCACCAATATGGAATTCATTTGATTATTCAGTGTTTGAGTATCATATTATCCACCATATAATTTATAATAACAGAAAAACTAAGTAAACGTTGACTGCTACAACACTACTTGGACTTCCTTCAAGCATGACAGATTAGCACACAGAGATTAATAGCTTGTAAGGAAAGGTAATTAATATATAGAAACATGCTGTTTTTGTTGTCTAGCAACTCCAAATTATCCACAGTGCTTTTATTATGTCTACCTAAGCTGCTACTGTAGATAAGCTTTTGTCTCGGTTGATTGATCATATTAAGGGAATGAAAAGGCTAAATAAATAAAATAGCCACTGTGGGACAGCATGCAGCTATCAGGCAATACACAATATGTTCAGGTTTAATTGGCTGTCAAGTACACCATAAGCTTATGACAAACCTGCACACTCTGTCTTATATTATTTTTCCCATATTACCTCTTTTACCCCAGACTGATGAAATTTGCTGTCAAGAATGTTTTTACTAAATGGCTGCTGTGGTACCATTGTACACTATGTTTCAAATACGCTGCTTTTGCTGCAGTTTGACTAGACCTGACAGCCATCTGACAAATTAGCCCAGTGCCTGTTAAGAGTACTTTATAACTATGTACCTCATTTACTTGCTTTAACATTTCTAATTGGCTACTCACATTCTTTTTACAATGACAGTCTCATCAGACAGCCTCTGCTTTCATATTACACGTTTGTTCATCTGACATTTCAATGTAATTATTACCTACACAGTGTTTTGAATGATTTTATAGTCTTGTGCTAGAAATTTTACTATTTACATTTAACTAGCACAAACCAGTTACACAGAACTTCATGTTCTATGGCCTGGTCTGCAAATCATACCTTATTTTTTCTTTGTATATGTGAGAAACTTAACAGCTGCAAAACCTGTATACTAAATAAGCATATTACTAAAGACAGTATCAACATGAGTTAAATCACTCACTGCTTTGTCACTTACATGGCATATAGGAATAATACACGTACAATTTTCATCTATGTAATTGCTGTTTCAGTTACGGAACTTGCAGTGACATTTACTTTTTCTATTCTTTTTCATAAGAGAAGCTAGGTTCATAGGTTGGTACTAGGCTATCAACCCTAGGGCCTAGCCAAGCCTAGCCATAACAATTCCCTGGCTGTTTCTTCCCACAGTATTTGCTTCCCTGGACCCCTGTCTAGCAGGGTGACTGATGTGATCCCCAGGGTGAATTTCTTATCTCCCATCCAATTATCAAGGTTCCTTTTGAAGAGGGCCAAAGAGGCGCTTTGCTTGACATGTATGGGCAGTCTATTCCAAGTCTGGGGAGTCTCTGGGTCAGGAACCTATCCCTCCAGCATGTTCTGTTCATTGTGATGACAAGGTTTAGATCCCTGGAGCATGCATCTCTGAGGGATTGGGATTTCTTTAAGTGTAGCATGTCCAACAGCTCTGGGTTTGACATGGCCTTGTATGTTAAGCAGAGATGGCTTCTGAGTAGACGATATGCAACAGAGTATAGGTGGAGGGTTTTTTAGACGGTCAGCATAGGGCATCTGCTTTAGGCCTGTGATTCTTCTAATGAGGTATTTCTGTGGTCATTCCAGTTGTTGCAGATATCTTGAGAGGTACATACAAAACGGGGCATTGTATTCTATAATAGGTCTAATGAGGGATGAGTGCAGTGGGGCAATGACCTCCTTTTTTCTGGATGAAAAGCCCTTAGTGATGAGGTGTGTCACAGAGAAGGATTTCCTGACTGTTGTGGGATGTGGTTGTCGAAGGTGAGACCACTGTCCACCTGTATCCATAAGTCTCTTATCACACTTTCAGTGTTTAGTGTACTGCCACCTATGTGGTAATTCACAGGTACATGTTTTTTCCCAAAGGGGATAACTATACATTTCTTGGCATTAAGCTTGAGCCCATGGCTCTGGCACCAGGCATCTGTTTCTGTAAGGCCCTTTTGTAGAATGATCACATAATTTGGGGATTCAATAATGGCTCCCAGTTTGCAGTCATCTGCGAACTTTGTTAGCCAGAGTCCCTTAGTGTTGGCCTGTATTTCAGAGAAGTAGATGCCAAACAAGAGCAGTTCCAGGAATGAACCCTGAGGTACTCCACTTGTCACTTGTCTGGAGCTGGATTTGGAGTCAGCTACTTTTACAGTGTGGGTTCTGTCAGTAAGCCAGTTGGCAACCCACTGAGTGACATAGGGATTAATGCCCAGCTTAGTAAGTTTATCTATGATTCCAGAGTGGGGGATGGTGTTGAAGGCCTTGGCGAGGTCCAGATAGGCTATGTGGACCACCTTACCCTTGTGCACACCTCTGGAGACTGATTCAAAGAAGTCAATTAGATACAGGAGACAAGATCAGCCCTTCACAAACCCAAACTGTGTGGTGTCCAGTGTTTGAAGGTTGCCAATGTCTTTGTTTATAACTTCTATGATAATACGTTCCATGGCCTTGCAGATCAGGCTTGTCAGATTGATGGGGCGGTAGTTCCCAGGATCCAAGGTGGATCTTGTGGAGTGGGATAACTGTAGCTGTGCGCCACTCAATGGGCACAAAGCCTGAGGTGAGGCTATGATTAAACATGACACTTAGGTAAGCTGCCAGTTCATTTTGTAGTTCATGTAGTACACAGCCTGGGATGTTGTCTGGTCCCATGGATGCTGTATTCTTAGTTTTGGAGAGTGTGTTTTTTACCTGTGTGGCCATTATTACTGGAATTTGACAATCTTTCGGTATTGAGATGGGCCCTTTAGGGGGTGAGAGGGGGGTGAAGTTTGCACTGAATCGATCTGCCAGGATATTGGCAATATCCTTGGGATCAGTATATTTAATGCCATTCTGTTGTAGCTCAGAGAAGATCTGAGCATTGCCATTTAGGTACTTGACATAGCTATAGAATGCCTTGTGGCTGTCTTTGGAATTTTTGGCAATGCTGAAACAAGGCAGAAATTACACTTTTAAACTGACTATATTTTCATACCCTTATTTAAACAGCCCAAACAGAGTTAGAATATTTTCATGTAATCAGATTAATTAAGTATGGTTGGACTAATTGTAGCTAACAGTAGCTGGTGGCAGAATAGCATCACAGCTCGGGGAAATGATCACTTATTGATACTTAGGAGAGATTATGCTATAGCCATCCCACTTGATGCACAAAGTGCTCAGATAGTTAAGTGTGGTGTAGAATGCGTGTGAGTGAGATAAAAAGGGATTCCATACATACACTTCTGTCATACTTCCATGATGTCTGTAATACTGTAGGGACCAGAGTCAGAGGAATTACTGGAGAACCCTTTCATTTAGGTGTGGTGTGATAAATACCAAATGTTGCTATGCTTAGCTACTTTGTTCCGAAAAGTTGAAGCCATTCTCCCCACAAACAGCTGCCTTTGAAACCTTTCATTAATAATATTTTTGTTTATCTGAGTAGTGTTTCTTGGAGGATTTATTATTTCCAAGCAGCTTCTCATCTGTCACATTTCAGAATTCAAAATACATCCGAGTTTATTTCTGTTATTTGCATATTCTAATCATAAAAACAAAGTTAATACATTGATTTATCAGTTTAAAAATGTGTTCATTTAACCAAATATACGTGGATGTTGGGATCATACTATCATATCTATAAGGTCAAAAGCCTCTTTGAAGAATGCTGCAGTTTTGCCTTACTATCATTATTTTATTTTTATTTTATTTTATTTACATTTGTTGACCGGGCTAGTCTAGCTGGATACATGTCCATTTTCAGTAGAGGCTCGGGGAGAAAAGCTCCAAGCATAAGTAAATTACAAAGTACAATAATTAAAAAATGACTAGATTCAAATACATTAGAGAGCAAAAATGTTTGGAAGAAAAAATATAAAAATTGTTTCTATGCACAATAGTAAAGTCTTTGCACAGGTTTAAGAAACAATCAAGTACAAAGTCTTAGCGTAGGTTTAAGATACAATCTAGTACAAGTTTACACAATATTTGAAAATTATCATTCATTAAGTGAAAGAAGGAGAAAGAGAAAAGACATGAAAACACAAGGGCAAGTATAAACTTAAGTTCTATTGATTAATGCTGCAGAGGGGCCATAGCCTAGGAGGAAGGGGTATAGCAAGAAGAGAAATAAGAGGAAAAGTATGATTCAGTCAGGCTTAGAGCAGGGACAGAGCCAATGTATTTTTAGATGTTCTTTGAGATGTTCCTTGAAGAGTGGTATAGATGAGAGAGCTGTGAGTGTTCTAGGAAACTTGTTCCAGATTCCGCCCACAACATTGGTAAAAAGTGAGTCCCCAGCTTTATTATTAGATTTAATATTGGAAATTAGTCGCTTATTAGCTGAGCGTAGTGCTGTAAGATTTTTATATGGGGAGATCAGCTTAGAGAGGATAGGGGTATTATTTGTGTGATAAAGAATGTTTTGTGTGATCACAAGTTGATTATATAGTAGTTGGTTTTGTAGTTCTGACCATCCGAGTTGTTTAAGGCTGAGACAGTGGTGGGTTCTAAAAGGGGAGCCAGTGGCAAATCTGACTATATTATTATAACTAGTTTCAAGCTTGCTAAGATTGTGTTTTGATATATTGGTATATATGGCAGAAGCATATAATAGGGTAGAAGTGAGATGAGTCTGGGCAATGGTGGTTCTAGCTAGCGGTGTGAGGAAGGGTTTGATTCTATACAGGGAGCCTAGTTTTTTATTGACAGTTTTTATAGTATTGTTGATATGATCATCATAGCTGAGGTTATGATCTATGGTTATGCCCAGGAGATGTATAGTAGTATCAAGGAAAATACTAGTTCCATTGTTTGTTTGTGTCTTTCGGCTTTTCCCGGTTAGGGGTCGCCACAGCGGAACTCCGGTCCGCTAATGATTGACAGTTGATTTTTACATACCGGCTTGCCAGGCCTGATGCACATCCTTCAATGAAGGTACACCCATTCACGCATGTCTCCACGCAGAAGACGCTTTAGCTGAGAATCGAACCGGACAGCATCTTACTGTGAGGTGACAATATTAGAGGTACTTGTGAAGTGGATCTGTGGTGACTTTTGGGTGGGAGCAAAAAGTAATAATTTTGTTTTTTTGGGGTTAAGGAGGAGGCAATGATGGGTGAACCAATTTTCAACAGAGTTAAATACAGTTTGAGTAAGGGTCTGGAGAGAGGTTGATGACTTAGCAGTACAGATTAAAGTAGAGTGATCAACGTATTCTATACAGGTGGCTTGAGGAAAAACAGTATAGAGATCATTAATAAAAATGGAAAAAAGAAGACGGCCTAAGATAGAGCCTTGAGGGACTCCAATGCTCATGGGTAGGGGTGTGGAGAGATTATTGTCTCAGAGCACTGCTTATTGTCTATTTTCTAGATAGGATTTAAACCAAAGAACTGCTTGTGGGTCAAGAGATTGGGCTTTTAGCACACCAATAAGTAAGTTCTGATTGACCATATCAAAGGCTTTTGATAGGTCAATGAATAGTGCAGAAGAGAGAGAGTTATTGTTTCGATTCCTGTTTATACATTCAGTAAAAGTTAGCAGGGCAGTAGTTGTGCTATGCAAGGGCCTAAAGCCATGCTGGCAGTTGGCAAGTAAATTATTGTGGAGCAGGTGTTGAAGTAGTTGATGGTGAATACATTTTTCCATTATTTTGGCTAGTGGAGGAGTAATGCAATTGGTTGGAAGTTGGAGATATCAGTGGATTTGCCTCCTTTATGTAAGGGGATTATGTGGGAGACTTTCCATATGGAAGGGATGGTACCTTCTGGAATTGTTCTGTTTATAAGGATGGATATGGGATATGCTATAGCTTTGGAAGCTATTTAAAGGTATTGTGCTGGCAGGCAGTCAGCAGAAGGGGTGCAAGGTTTGAGTTTTTGAAGGAGTTTGCAGATAAGGGATGTTGGCACAAGTTGTATATGGAAGGAAGGAACTGAACTGTTTGTATATTGCAAAGGACAGGGGGTAATGGGAGACAGTGTCTTTGCTAGAGTTTGAATAGCTTCAGTGAAGTAATTGTTAAAGGCATCAGCTATTGCATAGGACTATTATTATTAATAATAATACTACTACTAATAATAATAATAATAATGTTTTTATAGTGTCATTCCCCTCTGAATTTAGAACAAAAATGCAGCTTTGTTAAGTACATTTCTGGTGTAGGAAAGGTGCTTAACAAACTTTGCTAAGCACCCTTCAGTGCTTATAATGTCTATTTTGGCTCTAGAATATAATAGTGCCTCCCACAGGATGGAACAGCAGCCAGAAAATAAAACAGCTTTAAAAGATGTAAAACACTTCACTCCATTGCATTTAACTTTTGGTCATTGTTTGTGAGACATAATAATCATGTTGCATCTTCCAAAGCTGTAAAACACTTTGGTTTAAATTCAATAAAGCTTACACGCTCAATTTTTCCATGTTTGAGTCACTGCCCGATGCAAACATGGGTGAAGATGGTTTTAGATTCAGTAAACTCTGTGTAGGGTTGCACAAGCACACACATTCATGCGCTCGAAAAGAAAGTTTCATGCCATGCACATTTCAGCATAAGTAGCTAAATTTTATGCTAATGAAGCACACCAATACAGTGGAGCAATCCAACAACCTTGCTCACAAACGTGTAGGCTCTGTGTCTGTGTTGGAAATGTAAGCAAAAACTTTCTAGGCACTGCAGCCTACACGGAAGCAAGGGCATATCAAAGTCCTGAAATATGGACAGAATGCCCATAAAAAGGTAAAAACAGGTATTTAATGGTTGAGGATGTCCAAAAGGATCAGGAATATGTGTAAAATCACTCTAAATATTATAAGTTTTATTCATAGGTTCATAGGTTTGTACTAGCTAATGGCCCTGGGGCCTTTACAAGCCTAGCCCATAGGATTACCCTGGCATCGTGCCACCTGACCTTAGTTCCCAGTGCGTCTGTTGAGTAGAGCCACTGGAGTGATCCCTGGTGTGAATTTTGTATTTCCCATATACTCAACAAAATTTCTCTTGAAGAGGGCCAGTGAGGTGCTCTGTTTGACATGTATGGGAAGTCTATTCCATAGCATGGGCAGTCTCTGTTCTGTTGGTTGTGGTAATGAGGCTGAGGTCTCTGGACCATGTGGTGCCCGGGGATTGGGGTTTCTTTAGATGTAGCATTTCTAACAGGGCTGGGTCAGACATGGCTTTGTAAGTCATGCAGAGATCGCTTCTAAGTAGGTGATAGGAGACAGAGAATATTTGGAGTTTTTTGAGTCGGTCCATATAGGACAAGTGTTTAAGGCCTAAGATCCTCTTTGTGAGGTACTTTTGCGGCCTCTTCAGTTGTTGCAGATGACTAGTGAGGTACATGCCAAATGGGGCATTGTACTCAATGAATGGCCTAATGAGGGAAGATTAGAGGAAGACAATGACCTCTTTCTTCCTGGATGCAAAACCCTTAGGAATGAGATATGCCACATAGAAGAACTTTCTGACCACAGTGGCAATGTGGTGGTCAAAAGAGAGGTTGCTGTCAACCTGTATTCCCAGATCTCTTATAACGCCTTCTGTGTTCAGTGGACTACCATCGATGTGGTATTTCATGGGAACTGGGTTTATCCCAAAGGGGATGATGACACATTTTTGGCATTGAGCTTAAGGCCATGGTCCTGACACCAGTCGTTGGTCTCATTGAGGCCTTTCTGTAGTATGTCAACATCACTTGGGGAGTTAATAATAGCTCCCAACTTGCAATTATCTGCAAACTTTGTCAGCCAGAGTCCCTTTGTGTTAGCCTGGACTTCAGAAAAGTAGATACCAAACAGGAGAGGACCCAGGACCAAACTCTGTGGGACTCCACTCATGACTGGTCGGCAGTCTGACTTGGAGTCAGGTACTTTCACACTGTGGGTTCTGTGAGCCTGTTTGCAACTCACCTAGTGATATAGGGGTTGATGCCTAGTTTAGTGAGTTTTTCTATGATTCCTGAGTGGGGAATGGTATTAAAGGCCTTGGCCAGACCAAGGTAGGCTGTATGAACCATCCTGTCTTCATCCACAGCTCTGGTGATTGACTCAAAGAAGTTAATCAAGTTGAGAAGGCATGAGCTACACTTCACAAAACCAAACTGTGTGGAATCCAGAGTTTGGAGATTCCATATAGCCTTGTTTATTAGGTCCATGATAATGATTTCCACAGCTTTGCATATCAGACTCATCAGGCTAATGGGGCAATAGTTCCCAGGGTCTGTAGTTGCTCCTCCTTTGTGGAGAGGGATGACTGTAGCAGTGTGCCATTCGGTAGGGATGAAGCCTGAGGTGAGGCTGTGATTGAACAGGGCATACAAGTGAGGTGCCAGTTCACACTATATTTCATGTAGAACACAGCCAGGGATATTGTCAGGTCCCATAGAAGCTGTATTCTTGGCCTTGGACAGTGCTGTTTTAACCTGTGCAGCAGGTGCCTGGCAATCTACTGCTGTTATGATTGGTCCTTTGGGGGGGGGAGGTGTAAAGTTAGCCACTTTTGCTTTTAGGAGCCTAAAGTTAGCTTTGGAAAAGGTTTTCATGGTGGTTACCTTTGCAAGGGGGCTGGGAGGGATGTGGATTTCCAAGATGATTAGTTTGTGGTCGGATCTAACCAGGGAGGAGTTGACTATTGGTGTAGAGGAAAGGCTGCCCAAGTTAGTAATGACCAGGTCAAGGATGTTGCTACCTCTAGTGGGGGTAAGAATAAACTGGTCCAGGGCATTGGAATTAATGAATTCCAGGAAACGTTGGGCAAGTGTAGTGGTACATGAGTTGTTTTTCCAGTTAATGGAGGCGTAGTTGAAGTCACCCAGTATGAGAGTGTTAGGTTGGACCCTAATATTCTCCAGGGTGCTTAGGAATGTGGAGTGCGAGTCTTGGGACATGGTTGGGGACCTATAGCAGGCTGCGACCTGAATCTCTGTCTTACCCAATGTTAGCTGCACTTGAAGTTTCTCTGATTCATTATGTTGGGCTACCAGTCTGGAGGTGTGCACATCCTTTATGAATATAGAAACACCACCATCTTCGGAGCTTCAGTCCAAGTTCTGGGGCCGAAAGGTGTGGAATAAGTTATAGTATGGTAGTGCCGGGTTGCTTTCTGCTGCCTTGAACCAGGTCTCTGTTACAACACAAATGTCGATGTTCTCAATTTTAAGGAATGCTTCGAGCGAGTGCATTTTGAGATTTAGACTTCTAGCGTTGAGCAGCATGACTCTCAGACTGCATTTGTTTGTAGCTGTTACAGTGGTAATTTGGTTTTTGGAACACTGCCTAAAAAGTATGGTATGATATATTGTCGCAACAATTACAATAATACCCTGCATTGTATCTTTAAATCTGTGCACCCATTATTTTAGCACAAATTTGCTCAATGCGCAGCTATGTGCAAAATGTTTTAAAAACAATAATACAAATGTAATTGGTATAGGATATATCGTCACAACAATTACAGTAATACCCTGCATTGTATCTTTAATTCTGTGCACCTGTGCTGTTGCCAGCTTACACAGCTACTATCCACATAGTTTCCAGGCTGTCAGCATGGTTATTATGTAAATGATGCAAAAAATGAATGGATTTGCTTTATCACAAAAAGCAGGGACCATGTACCGCTGTACACTCCATGTAAATTCCTGCACAGTGTGTGTTTTTCATGGATGACAACTTCTGAGCACTGCACAAACCTGGTAAGCAGGGTTGCGCTTAACTAATCGGGTCTATATTATAACATCGAAATCTATAAAGATCAAATGTTATAATATAGAACCCTAGTCATTGAAATGTGCAAACATTGAACAGTCAGAATAGTGATTTTTTTCCCAGGGAAAAAAATTGCTATTCCGAGAAACATACACACAACACAAACACACACAAAAAACAGCAATCCACACACATATACTTAAAATCCTACACCTAAACTAAACTTTACATACACTACTAGATATCCACTTACCTTAACCCGACCATAACCCTACGGTCCGTCACTATCACACACTCACCTCACCCCCACCCTAACCCTAACTCACCTAACCTGCCCTCCAACCCTAACCTAACCTACACACATTTGCACACTTACCTGAACCCGACCCGTAATGCTCCAACATATCGAACGCTGAAAACAGCGAAGCCACAGCAATGGCCCACCAAATTCTTTCCCTGGTTCGCTATTATAACATTCAAACTTTATAAAATTCGATGTTATAATATAGACCCTAACTAATCCCCTGTAGTCCTGTGTCGATGACTATTATGTGTAAGACTAGGGTGCAGACAGCCTTGGGTTCAAGTGAAGGATATGCCAACTTTTAATCATACTGTGCTGGTATTGTGGGTCATAGAAATGAAGTGCAATTATCTGTAAATAGCATATTCTGTAAATATCATGACAATAGGGATGATATTATTAAATGTTTTATATGATTTGCTGTCATTATGCATAGCTGCACTCTACTGTGTGTAAGTGCACAGAGCACAACAATGCACACTGCAGCAGGAGCTATACATCTTGTCAATTATACCTAAGGAGGTTAATGTAATTTAAAGCAACCAATACCAGATGGTGGTCCTAATCAAGAAATGAAGTATGCATACAGCCTACCTTCGGATTTTTCCTCGATACTTCAAAAACATTGGAGTAGAGACTTGGAACTTTTAACTGACATAATGCTAGGGGGCTCCTGCAGTTATTCTGTATCTGTATGTGCTTGAGGCTGAGGTCAGTGCTGCTCATACTGATGACAATAGGCCTAGGCCAAGAAAGAGAAGAGTGTTTAGGCTTAGGGTGACCTACCAGGTGCTACATGAGCTGGAGATTGTACAGTGCTACAGGGTAGACAGGGACACATTACAAGAACTCTGTGAGCTCTGCTGGCCTCAACTCACAACCATTGCCAATTGAGGGGAACCCATCCCAGTGTAAACTAAGGTATGTGTAAACCTCAGAATATTAGCTACAGGTACTTTTGAAAGACTGGAGATATGATGAGGTTGTCACAGACATCAGCATTCAGGATACTCCACCAGTTCTTGGATGCTAAGGTTATACATGCCAGTGAACATGTATGTTTCCCCCTCACTGCTGAGGGGAGGACCAGCAATATGGAACACTTCTATTGCGTAGCACACTAACCTGAAGTACTGGGTGTCATAGATTGCACTCATGTATACATCAAAGCACCACCTGGTGAGCAGGGTAGAATCTACATTAACTGCAATGGATACCACTCCATCAACTGCCAAGTTGTGTGCAATTACCATGGGATTATCTTGAATGTGTGTGCTGGCAATCCTGGCAGTTATCACAGTTCCATATCTGGCACACATCACAGATGTACCATATGTTTGCTAGGGGTGATATCCCACAGGGCCATATACTGGGGGTTGCTGGCTATGCCCTGGAACCATGGATGATGACACCAATCAGAAATGCACAGACACCCATTGAAGAACGCCATAATGAGGCACATGTACAAACTAGGAACATCAAAGAGTGTGTGTTTGGGCTTCTGGAGTCACTGTTCTGGTGCCTAGATATATCCAGTGGACCCTTGTGGTATACTCCAAGCACATGTACACAAATTTTCACAGTTTGTGCTATGCTGCACAACCTGATCCTGCAGAAACAGCTGCAGCAGGATCATCAAGGGGAACAGGCACACAACCCCCCACCAATGCCTAGGTCACCACAGCCACAGTTACAGGAGGACTCAAAGGAGGAACCCCCAGCTAATGTCCCTGTAGGTAGATATAGGCATGTTCTGTAGGTAGATATAGGCATGTTCAGTATGCCCTTTCTTTGGTTAAGAGACAACACATAGCACATTCACTGACCACCTAGGGTCTATCACCTTCCTCCTACTCACATACAATATATTAAAATTGATGTCAGGCAACTCACACAGCCTTTATCTATACATGTATTGGCTGTATACTGCTTGCATCAGACAGAGTCAGCCCTGAACAAATGCTGTGTCAACTGCCACATTTGCAAGGTAAGGCCTGAACCCAGACTGCAGTGTTGAACACTATTATGACATATCCCTGTATATGTCTTACCTTGTTACAGTATGTAAGTATATAGTGGTACTTTTGTAGATACCTTAAGTTAACATGTGAGTAAACACACTTATATTACTTCATTTTTACCATATGTAATTTTTATGCATCAGGCATGAAACACTCACAGAGTCCAAACACAACTGAATACTGGTACATCATGCAAGAGAGAAGTTAGGAATTGACTCCACTTTATTACAGTTTCTGACTTCAGGCTACTTTGTATCCTAACAGTAAATGTGTTGCCCCCACCCACAAACACAGGATTGTAAGACATGTATAGTTATAATCATATGTTTGTCAGGAGTGGTGCCTACTAACTGGTTTGTGTCCAGTTTTTATGAAGATGGTTGTGTGAGGAACAACCCAAGTGTAGAAAGCAGTTTATGTGGCCAAAAGGACTAAGACAGCGATCTTGCTTGATGAAGCTTTAATGGTGTTTTGGGTTCTAATCCTGATGTAAATTGAAGTTTTGGAGGTTTTTTTGCTGTAGTTTGTGTTTTGTACAGACTGTGACTCTGTATCCCAAAATGTTTTCATCTTTATATTTTTAGTACACATTTGCATGATGCGTTGCATGCTGAAAACAGTTTTAATAATGTTTAAACATTTTTCACAAAGTGCAAAACTGCACAAAAAGGAAATATGCAGATAATAGTTATAGATTGCTTGTAGCAATTGTGAAATCACCTCCTAGAGTAATAAGAGAAGTAGGCTGCAGTAAGACATATACGTTATGTAATAGGAAGAGTGGATGTTAGCAATGCTCCTCGCGTGTACAGTTTGCATAACACTGCACAAACTAATAGAAGAGTGAATCGCGTATGCATGTACAGTTAGTGCAATACTAATTGCATTTTTGCTATGCCTAATTATCATAGCTCTAAACTGTCCAGATTTATGAAGAATGTCCATATTTTTACATAAAATTTGTAGTCTGTTCCCCATAAAATGTTGGTTTATACAACATTATTGCTAAATCATTAAGAATTAAGTGAGAAAATAAAGACATACATTTCATTTATGGATGTCATACCCTTCATAAAATGCATGGTAATGCAAAACCTGTTATTCCATCAACATTGTAGTTTTGTAAGGGCAATATTTCAACATTCACCATATTAATTATGGCTTTGTGCAGATTTCGTGCTCTATGAGGTTGAGAGGTATGCTAACTATTATATCACATACATAGATTTGTGTTCTTACTGTTCTATATTTCCAAGATGTGGAAACATTGCAAAACCAGAGCACAGTGCAACTTTCTGTACAGACGGTTAATAAACATATCCATATGTGTTTCCTCACAACCAACCTCAACAACAATCAGTACAACTATGGGATCTCCTTTATTCCACAACACATACATCTAACACAAAACAAAGGTGAAATATATAATGTTGTGTGCTCTCTCTCATGGATATGGTAATAAAGTTGTGTTCATATGCTTGCATGCCAAAGGAAAATATCCAAATAAGGAACTTGTGGTGTTACACAGCTATGGCCTCTAAACAGTATACTACTGTTAGTGTACTAGCCTCAGATGACACTAAGGAGTGATGTGCCTATGCAGGATTCCCAAGCTGGTGTTCCCTACATCCCTTGATGATGTCATCTACTATAAGTCTACATTAAGTTGTGTTAAAATCAGACTTGTGTAGTAGTGCTTGCATTAAAAACTATGTTCATTAGTCTGTGTACTTAGGTAGGGGCTTGGTTCTCACTGTAGTAGTGTGTGTGTGTGTGTGTGTGTGTGTGTGTGTGTGTGTGTGTGTGTGTGTGTGTGTGTGAGTGTGTGTATGTGTGTGTGTCTCCATAAAGGTTAGTGGTAGTGTGAGTCCAACACTGCCTTGAAAGCTGGCATGCTGTTTCTTTTTGTGCTTGCAAAAACATCCATGTCTAGCAGTGTTCCAACCTCCTGTCCCCCACAGGGCCTGCTGAGGTCATCTACTATAAGATCACCTGCAGTACTATTAAAGTCACAGTTGTGGAGTGGTGTGTGTGTTACGTACTGTTTTTTCTAGTCTGTCAACCTAGATATGTTGGGGTTCTTATCTCACTGCATACAACTTGGTGTGTGTATTCAACACTGCCTTGTAACCTGCCATGGTCTTGCATTACTTTTATGCTTGCAAAAACATCCATGTCTAGCAGTCCTCCAACCTTCTGTAACCCACAGAGTCTACTGATGTCATCTACTATAAGATCACCTGCAGTACTACTAAAGTCAGACCTGTGCCATGGGACATGCTTTAAGTACTGTGTTCTCTAGTTTGTAAGTCTAGATAGGTAGGGGTTCTAATCTCATTGGAGTCAACTTGGTGTGTGTGTGCATGAGAGCTGCTGATGGATGTTAGATACATCATTTTAATGCAACCTATGGTACACTGTCCTCATGTCTTCAACACACACTGCTGATGTCATCAACTATATCAGATTATTGGATACGTATTTATCATAACAGTCCAGGGGCACACAATGGCCTGACAGACAGGTAGATGTCACCTCATGCAGTATAAGACAGACAGCAGTGACACTTCTTTCATACTATGCACAAACATCATGACATCTCTATGCAATGGTGATGGATAGGTTGACACAGGAGATCACACATGATACCCCTTGCGGATGATATTGTGATCAGAGAACATGTTTTAGAGACCCTGGAGAGATGGAATTATGTTACACAGAGGTGAGTATTGAATGGCATAAGGACTGAGACTGAATATATGTCTGTGAATGACAGGGATGATACAGGAATGGTGAGACTGCAGAAGTACAGTTGGTGAAGGTGTATAAAATTAAATACTTGAGAGCTAAAGTTCACAATAATGCTAAGTGTGGAAGGGAGGTGAAGAAGACAGCATATGCATGCTGGAGTTGGTATAGAAGAGTGTCAGGAGTGATTTGTTTGAGATGGGTACTAATAACACTGAAAGGGAAGGTATGCAAGAGTGTATTGAGAATAGCTGTGGTTTGGAGATAGTGGCACTGTCAAAAAAATACAGGAGTCATAACAGGCGCTGGAAGAGTTCCAGTTGTTAGGATTTGCATTGGGTGAGCTGAGGATAGACAGGATTAGTAATAAGTATATAACAGTGTCAGCACAAGGTTGTACAGTTTGGACACAAGTCCAGAAAGGTGAGATTGCTTTGCTTTAGGCATGTGCTTAGGAGGGATACTGGGTATGTTTGGGGACTGAAGCTGAAGATGGAGCTGGTAGGTACGAGGAAAATAGGAAGACCTAATTTTAGGTTCATGGATATGGTGACCGAGGATAGGCATGTGGTTGCTGTGACAGAACAGGATGCAAAGGAAAGGAGGAACTGAAAGCAGATGATGTGCTGTGGCAACCCATCATAGTAGCAGCCAAAAAGACTATGAACATTAGGATGACATCAGTTTTTAAAGAAATCACACCTGCACACTTCTGGCAAGTGTGTACAGTAGGGGTCTCTATTGAAGGTTACTGTTTCTGGACCTAGTGTGAATTTTAACAGTGTTACCTTGGATTACCTGCTCTGTTGTGGTTTATGTGCTGATGCATTAACATTTTGCCCTCATAAGTACAGAAAAGACAATACAATTATTTTCCAATAAACTCTGCTGCTGCTATGTTGCAGAGTGGATCCTCAACAGCTGTAACTACTGTCATACATTCTGTTACATAACATGCAGCAATGAAAACACTTAACAATCAATAACAGAACTATAGATCCATCTTAAGAAGTACTTCAGAAAGTACACACCATAGGTAGTCCCCAGAAAATACCACTCAGATCACATATACCCCTCCTTTTAGCATTCTCTATGCAGATACCAGGTTCAAGCCTCCCATCCTCACCTATCAAGTTTCCTTCTTTTCCCTCTGCAAGACTAGTTGACATGATTATTTTAACCAGTGTATATAATGGCTCAGGTGGATAATTATAGGAGGAGAAACTCACTTGCATAAACATAAGTGGATTTTGCAAACTGAAATGACATGGAAAAAATAGTGAACCATCCCACAAGGGTCTGTAATATATCAAATCTGTTTATCAACAATATGAGTGAACAATGTAATGGCACATGTGTAGTGCCTGCACTGTCAATCCTACCATCATATAACAGTAAGTGTAGAGTTTGGAATACCTAATGAACTCCCTAAGGGAGGACTCACTTTCAAATACATCATCCACGGTAACTACATCTTTCTATGGGATGGGATACTCAACATCCAAGCTCAGGTTTCCACAAAGGACATTGACAGCTGTGATAAGTTACACCCTGATGCCTTGTCTATAAATCTATACAAATGTATACACACAGCTGTGACTAATATGCTCAAAGATAGATCCACCAGGAAATACAATCCATACTGGTGTATGTCTGTCGTTACTACACTCTACAGTAAGTGACAGAAGCTGCTGTTTACAAATACAGTTTGTACAAAATGGTCCAGGAAGCCCACTTACCTCAGTGCACTCTAAACAACGAGACACCTTGAAGAAGACTCATATAGCAACTATGCTAATAATTTATGACACATATCCAGGCATAACCATAAGCCTGTTGTTATTTACATCCAAAAATAAAATATATTACTCAGATGTATATTGAAGTAATTCTGGATGGTACTGCACACAGTGACACACTATAAATTCCACACCTGCTATGAGATACAGGTGGCTGTAAAGTCTCCCCCTCACAATACCAGGCTTGCTACATTTTTGCATCATCACCTCCAAACCATGGTATCTACAAAAAAAAGTTATCACTGGTCACTCCAATACATGGAGCAGAGGATCCATGGGACCAGATAACATTCTGGGCTGTGTTCTTCATGTGCTACAACAGCGAACTACTGCACTAGGCACCATATTCATCCATGGTCTGAGTACTGCTGTTGTCCACAATGGATGGAATACAGTGACCATTTTCCAGTCATACAATGTAGGATAGGCAACATACAAATGGAGTTATACTCCTATAACTGTATTCAACATTCACTTTAACACTATGGAAACAATATGCATGAATCTCATACAAAAAGGACATAGGTTACCCTCACACAGTAAATCTGTTCCAGTTAGCTGTTCTCAAGGTTAACTTGTGCCTGCAAAAACTGTGAGAAATCCACACTGTGAGTAGAGACATATATAAAGCTGTGTACTCATCCTATCTTGCCTTGGCCAGGTACTTCAATGCAATCCAACTTTTGTTCTCAATGAGAAACTAACCAAGGTGAATATCACACCTTCTGTTAACAGGTGGGTTGCAAATTGGATCACAGACCAACAATGCTCAAAGTGGAAGACCTCACCTCAAGCAACTGACCTGTCAGCTGTGTGGTAACAGATGTGTTAGTGCTATCTTCTCTCTTGCTTGCCATATACATATCAAAAGGCCCAAAGAAAGCAGAGGATGTGTGGCAAAACATCTTTGTGCCACTAATGACTGCTGACAAAGCCATGGGTGTTATGACAACTGCACAAACATGCATCACCATGCCTTGTATTAGTACATGCTCCTGCTTATTTAAAAAAACAGAGTACAGTATTCCCCAATTATGCATTAATATACCTTGGAAAACATGTTGACTGACAAATGTGTGTACTATGGGGAGGAAGGCATTTTCTATCTTACATCCAATTAGGAAACACATTACATCGACAAAAATGTTATCAATCTCTGATACTCATCCATCATGTATATAATCCTCTTTTTGATAAGTATTGTCCCAGACACCTGCAGGAAGTTGACAGACAGACATCTCTGAGTAATAAAACATCAGAGAGTCTCCAGCATGTCTTTTCTGTGAGCAGAATGAAGTAGCTGTCAGTGTATGCAGTATCAGATATATAGCTTTGAGCTAGAATATGTATGCATTATATGGCTGTCTTTGGACCAAATGAAATGGATATGCTGCACATCCTTAAGTCATATGGGACCACAGCCACCTGTTCCAGGGACTGCAATGTACAGTAGGACATACATAGGGCATGCAGAGTAAACACATACACGTCTCAAAGGTTGTCACTCATCTGCATTAGGATTCCAATCTATGTCAAGCAGAGCACATCCATAAACCTGTTTGGGCACAGGCTGACAGACGTGATGTGAACGTGTTATCTGCCATGGATCACTGCTAATTCTATGCTGGACATGGGTGGTCTTTTCTGTAACAATCATAGGTATGCATTATATATGCCATTGCAATATCATATCATGATGTATCGCTAGAGTTCTAAACACCATCCGGACAATACCCTTGTCACAGCCTATTAGCCTCTGAACCTATGGTGATGTGCATGAAAAAAGCAAAACATTCTACTGCATTACTGATTTGAGCTTTGTCTGCAGTGCTGACATACAATACAGAGCACAGAATTTGATGGGTTGACTTTGGATGTGCACACATAAGTTGGCACTAAACAATCCTGAAAACGAAGGCTAGATATATTAATGAGACACATATCATTAACTGACTTTGCAAGCCTTACAAAAACATCAGCTGGAAAGTAGAGGAACTATTATGCTAGCAATTGTCTTACTGGCTAACTACAATATAACTGACAGTTACAATAATCAGGACAACAGTACAAATAGACATATAAAATACAATATTAGCTGTATGTATTCACTCTGTGCATCAGACACATACCTTTAGTATCCCTGAAGCCAAAGGATAGACAAAAACAATGTGGCACAGTCATCACTTGCACAGGGTGGTTTGTGGGTGTGTGAAATTATTATGCTTACAATTGTCTAACTGGCTAACTACAATATAACTGACAGTTACAATTATCTATGGTAATTATCTATTGGAAGTGAGGTAACAATAGTGCTAATCTTGTGAAAAATGCTTAGAGCCTGTCTGAAAGTTGCTTGTAAAAATAAGAGCATTTGGAAATATCTTTCATGTTAAACTTTGCAAGTAACATTTGTGATTAGAACAAATAAAATAAAGTAAAACTTCAAATGAAGATCTTTAGTTACTAATAAAAGAAAAAATCCGAGGTTCTTCAATCAGAAAAGTTTTATTCTTCAGTCCGGTAGGTGAGAGCATAATAAAAATAAAAACTTTAGAACAAACATGGAATTTTAGTTGTGTTTTTATAACAAAAAATGTAGTCTAATAGTGTCAGTTTAGTACATTTGCATTTACTTATGGTTACTTCCATTAATTTCCATTCATTAGATTTAGAAAAACTTCATATAAACATTGGTAGATGAAAAAATTCAGTTCGGTGTTTTTAATAAAACAAAAATGCAGTCTACTATATTTGTAAATACGTAGGGTTGCTTCAGTTGTAATAACATTATTTTCCAATCGTTTGATATATAAATATATATAAAAACTTTATTTAAAAAACATTAAATGAATGAAATTAATTGAGGTATGAGATTGCGGTAGTTCGAATATGTGTGTGGGAGGAGACAAGAGACTGGGAGTGAGGTAATTGGGTGAAGTGCGGAGATTTGAAAAACTCCGACCAATGATGAAGGGTTGGGAAGTGGTAAGGGATAAGGGTGGTGCAGAAGTATCGTGGGGTTGTAACAAAAATAGTAGTATCCAATAGTGGACATGGGATGGTCAGGGTGAGAAAATGGCCAATCGAAGTGGAAGGGGGTGTGGCATCAGAGGTGACCAGGTGGGGGAGTGTGCAGGCATATGACATGTCAGTGGTGCTTGATGAGTGATGTGTGGATAAGGGGTGGGGCAGGGCTAATTGGGCGTGAATGCTGTTACTAGGACTGAATGGGTGGAGGCTGCAACAGGCAGTCGAAGGAAGAGAGCTGGCCAATCAGAAGGGAAAGTAGGAGGTGAGGGCCAAGTGGGGGCATGTGTGGCTGTATGATGTGTGAGTGGTGATGATGCGGTATTGGAGCAGGGTTAAAAGGGTTGCAAGGCAATCATAGGCTGGGGAAAATGTGTGGCTAATATGGTGTGTGAATTGTGACTAAGTAGTATTGGGGTGTGGTTAATTGAGCACGGAATGTGCCCATAGGTTGGGAAGATCGAATGTGGAGGGCAGAGTGACTGTGAAGGTCTCTGCAAACTAAGAGTAAATTCATCGTGTTTATTCTGTAGAAAAATCCTATCAGGGTGGATAGATTATTGGGAATCAGGACCTTGATGGGAAAAATGTCCCTATGAGGCTGGGCTGTATTAATTGTAAGAAATGTTTGGTAGAAAAACTTGGTAGAATTACATGAGATGTGACTGTAGGGGTTATAGACTGAGAAATGGAACCACTTGGCACTAAAAAATGTGTGTCTTGGAGAAGCATAAAATAAAATATAAATTATTTGTTTGTTTGTGTCTTTCGGCTTTTCCTGGTTAGGGGTCGCCACAGCGGAACTCCGGTCCACTAATGATTAGCAGTTGATTTTTACGTACCAGCTTGCCAGGCCTGACGCACAACCATCAACGAAGGTACGCCCATTCACGCATGTCTCCACGCAGAAGACGCTCTAGCTGAGAATCGAACCGGACAGCGTCTTTCTGTGAGGCAACAATGCTACTGCAGCACCACTGCCGCGGGTAAACTCACAAAAAAGCAAACAATCCATAAAAAAGAAAACAAATACGGCAGTGGACCGGGACCAGCTGGGAGAGGAGTCATAATGGGGGAACACCGAGGCTATTGGCAGGGTAAGGATAGTAAGTGGATGTGAGTCGAGAATAAAAATACAGATAGGGAGTGAATGGAGGTTGGTGTGAAGGACAAGAGCAAGGCGGGAATATGCACACAATAGGTAAAGGGGGGTTCCTAAAATAAACTAAAGAAATGGCTTTAATTGTCTGGTGAGTAGTGCAATGGTTAACAAATATCTAGAACATACAAACATTGACCTGTGGAAATGCAAAAGTATAATTATTAGGATTATCACTGAAATGGCTAAAGTTAAATAAAACATGCTATGCAGGTAAGCTAGTGAAGTTAGTTGTATAGTATAGCATGCGGTGATCACTAAATCAAAATGACAGAATTCTCAGGAGTCTTGGGACTACACTTGCCCCGAGGATACACTTTTGCCTTGTAAGCTTCATCAGACCTACCTGGGGATCCAGAATTAGGCATATATTGTGAAACACAAACAATAAAGATCATGAAAAAAATAAAAACAGTAAAAAAGTATATGTAAAAACAGTAAAAATAATGAAACCTGTTGGCGGTTGTTCTGATGCAATGGTTAACAAATAGAGAGAAGGTCTGTAAATGTGTTAATCTATCTATTAACAAAACATGAACTTGGTAATCCTAAATGATTATCTAACAAAGTTGTCTTAAATAATATCTGGTTTAAGATGTTGTGAAGACATCCAAATGAAAAAAGATGCCTTATTTGGCGGGCAAAGTTAAAACTGATCCAAATTGCAAAGTGTCTCGGGGCCATAAATGCTCTGGGGATGCGTTTTCACCTGGATGGCTTCTTCAGACCTACCTGAGAAAAAAATTAAGCTTGCATTGAAAAAATAGTTAAAAACATTGTTACGAAAAACGTTAAAGCAATTAAAAATATGCAGTTGTTAGGGTGCTACTATATAATGCTAGAATGAATAGCAATAATGAGTACATAAAACAGAGTACAAATTGAGCCCTGTTTTCAAACGTTCCGAAGCTAGGCATTAGTAAAAGTCATGATGGTTCATTTTTCTTAAGTTTAATAGGCATCTGATGGAAAGGTGAGTGTTTAGAAAAAGTCACGTGCTCAATTAAACCCACCCCAATACTATTTAGTCACCATTTACACACCATATTAGCCACACACGTCCCCCAGCCTATGATTGCCTTTCACGCCCTTTTAACGCTGCTCCGATACCACATTGTCACTACTCATACAGCAACACACGCCCCCACTTGGCCCTCACCTCTCACCTTCCCTTCTGATTGGCCAGCTCCCTTCCTTCGACTGCCTATTGCAGCGTCCACCCATTCAGTCCTATCAACAGTATCACTATTCACGCCCAATTAGCCCCGTACCTTATCCACACACCAGTCATCAAGCACTACTGACACATCATATGCCTGCACATGCCCCCACCTGGTCATCACCGATGCCACACCCCTTCCACTCCGATTGGCCATTTTCTCACCCTGACTGTCCCATGTCCACTATTGGATGCTACTATTCTTGTTACAACCCCTTGATACTTCGGCACCACCCTTATCCCTTACCACTCCCCTACCCTTCATCATTGGTCGGAGTTTTTCAAATCTCTGCACTTCACCCAATTACCTCACTCCCAGTCTCTTGTCTCCTCCCATGCACAGTCTTCTCCCACGCACATACTTGAACTACCGCAATCTCATACCTCAATTCATTTCATTCATTTAATGTCTTTTAAATGAAGTTTTTATATATATTTATATATCCAATGACTAGAAAATAATGTTATAACAACTGAAGCACCTCTACGTATTTACAAATATAGTAGACTGCATTTTTGTGTTATTAAAAACACAAAACTGAATTTTTTCATCTAACAATGTTTATATGACGTTTTTCTAAATCAAATGCTGGAAATTAATGGAAGTAACCACAAGTAAATGCAAATGTACAAAATTGAGACTATTAGACTACATTTTGTGTTATAAAAACACCTAACTAAAATTCCATGATTGTTCTAAAGTTTTTATTTTTATTATGCGCTCACCTACCGGACTGAAGAATAAAATTTTTCTGATTGAAGAACCTCAGAATTTTTTCTTTTATTAGTAACTAAAAATCTTCATTTGAAGTTTTACTTTATTTTATTTGTTCTAATCACCAATTTTACTTGCAAAGTTTAACACAAAAGATTATTTATAAAGCATTATTTATATGCTACTATTTTTATATAAATATTTTTATACATTTACTATTAATATTTTTAAATGTTTTTAAACATGCTTTGACAACGTGGTTATGAAATATTTGAATGAATTTCACATATTTTGTCATAACTTGACAGATGATATTTTATGTGGTTGTATGAGTAAGTATTTTAATTAGTTCATTATCAGCTTGATTGAATGTATATAAGGATAGCTGCTTTGTTCAAATATTTTGTCTGATGAAGTCTGAGGGATACTTGGACGACAACGCCATTAATATTTTTACAGCATTAATTTTATGTGAATAAAGGACTGTATATTCGGCTTGTGCTCTTCCTGGTCCAGTTTTTGGTTTATTGTTTTTTTGTTCTGGACTGGCTCTGCTGTTTGGTTAACACAAAAAGATATTTCCAACTGCTCTGATTTTTGCAAGCAACTTTCGGACAGCCTCTACATGTTTTTCACAAGATTAGCTCTATTGGTACCTCGCTTCCAATAGATAATTACTGTAGTTAATACAGGCACCCTTGTTCTTGCTGCTTTTGTGAATTAAGGGTTTAGGACTGATTCACTCTTACGCAAATCAAGTTCCTTTCATCTGCGTGCCTCCGGTCCAGCAGTTACAATTATCTGGAAAACAGCACAAATGGACATATGAAATACGTAAGCAGTCACCCTGTGCATTAGACACATATCTTTAGTATCCCTGAAGCCAAAAGATAGACAATAGGGATGTGGTACAGTCATCACTTGCACAGGGTGTTTTTTTGAGGGTGCAGGAGGCCTAGGCTGACACAAATGGTTAGTGAGTGTGTCTGTGAGTCAGTAAGGGTAGCAGCCAACAAAGAACATGTAAATGTAGCATGTGTGTCAGTAGGTTCCCTCAATGTGACATTGGTGTGTGAGTGTCTGCATAAATACAGCCAAGCTCAGTGCTAGCCCTACGTGTCTGTATGTCAGACAGCTATGAGTCATGCATGGTAGAGCTGCCAGGTCATCATCTTTGTCTCCGACCATGAGACCTGGCTCTGCCAGGACTTGCACTGGCACATCCATGCCCAAGGACAGATGGTGTACTACTACCTGTGGGTGACTGATGTCTGCTGGATGTCCTCCCTTCATGGGAATGGCCAGGACCATGACCTCATGGCCTGCTATGTCTGGGTGTGGACAGCACACTCTCTGATGGAGCAGTGGATGTACTGCCACTACTGGAGGTTGATCGGGCATGGCCCCGTTGGCTATCAGCAGATGTAGTTGCTGACCTACGCCCATGAGATCAGCATTACCCTCCTAGCAGACATTCTAGCACAGACAATGTGCATTCCATGATAGATGCTCAGTGCTCCCTCATGGCCACATCCCTTTCATATGTGTCATTGAACCAATCCAGTGCATCAACAACATGGTGGAGGCAGTCACAGATGTTAGACTGTGCCACATCTAAAACCCCTGAGTATTCTCCTGGAGTGATGTTCTGAACATGCCTGTGCCTCCATTATGGCCCTAAACATATGTTGAGTGACACATGAAGACACACCTGCACCAGGTGTTGAAGGGACAGCAGGCTTCTGAGGAGCACCCCTATCAATCCGCCTGTGTGGCAACTCACCAACAGTTTGGCTACAGGCACTGAAGCTGTGGTAGCCACACTTCCATGATCTATGTCCTCGCCCTCCAACTGTCCAATATGTGTGGCCTCAGTGGATTGAGTATGCATAGGCCTACTGGCTGTGTCCGGGGATACTGAATGTGGGCGTTGGATGTCAACTTCTGTGTCAGATTCAACATCTCCATCCCCTGACTGTACTTCACTTTGGCCTCCATCATCATCAGACTAATGAGATACTGACATCAGGTGGCACAGGGGACACAGAACTATTGCCACGTTCACCTGTGATAAAAAAAAAAAAAACAAAAAAACAAAAAAAAACAAGATGACATTAATACCTGCACTACTATAATGCAATTTACAATGCTGTCACTATTACAAACATTTAAACCTGTCAATCACTAAGAAGTGTGGAGAAAGCCATAAATAGTCGTCGTACAAAGGCTAAAGAATATGGACAAATGTTACATAGTATGCTCCAACAAACATACAGAACTGATGGAATAACAGGTTTTGCTTCACCATGACATATCAGAGGGTATGCAGTTTGAATGCAGGATCTGCATCATATCATTGAATGTTTTCTAACATTACCAACTTCACAGTAATCTGACATTCAATTACTATGATCTTAAATACAGGCCTGAAAGATGATTACCAAACTTTAACAATCAGCAAAAATCTGTGCAGTGGACAGGTATACAAACAGTACTGAAATATATACATCAGGCCTATGAAGACATTATTGCAGATATGTGGGAAAATATATATATATATATATATATATATATATATATATCTATATATATATATATATATATATATATATATATACATATATATATATATATATATATATATATATATATATATATATATATATATATATATATATATATATATATATATATATATATATATACATATATATATATATATATATATATATATATATATATATATATATATATACATATATATATATACATACATATATATATGTCCTGTTAGACATACGAGAACTGTTTGATCGAGTAGGTCGATATGAAACTAACCTACTCAATAACAAAAAGAAGAAGTTGAGCAGAGATATCAAAGACTTCTCTGAACATCATGTCTTCGTATGGCCACGCACTATACAGGAAGGAAGGAACAACCAGGATATAGACAGGCAACCTGGCAATACTCGTAATAGAGGCAACTACAATAGAGCCAATTCTGGCTTTACTCGATTGGAGGATACTAACAGCCACAACATCAGGCATATGAATACTAATGGCATAGATAGTAGTATTGTTCCCAATGATACTCATACTGTTCCTCCTCATACCCTTGTTAATGAGGCCTCTAACTCCGTGGTCCCTCCTCTGAATACTCCGTCTGTTAGTGTTGCTGCACCTAATGAAGAAGGAGCTTCAGCTAATTTGTTGGATGCCATTCATTCACCCTTGGGGAATGCAACTTCATCTGTCTACACTACTCCATGTGAAAGCAACAACAGGGATGTGACTGAACTGAATTATGATGAAGCACCCTCGAATACCTCCCTAGCAGGGACAGTTAGGAGGAAGATACAATTGGAGAAGGTTGAATTACATAATCCAATAAATGCCCCTTTTCCAATTCGTTTAAACCGAAAGAGGTCGTTGGAGAACGACTATACACGGGGGGCCAAGAGGAAAGAAATACCCCCTCCCCCAAATCAGCAACAAACTCTTCAGAATTTTTGGGGCCCAGTGGTTTGATATATAACATTTCTAATCAAGTGTTGTCTGCATCAGAGATACAAGTGTTGAACAAGGGTATGTCATTTATCCCTACATCTAGAGTTGATCCGAGTCAATCGATCCTGGCGGTAAGATTGTTTGCCAGAAATATTGGCCTGAAACTAACATTCAATGGGAGCTATGGACATGAAGTAACAACTTTTAAAAGGAAGAGTGACTATATACCACCTTTTAATTCTAATATTGATATATTTGTCAAAGCAGTGGAAAGAGACATCTACAACATGCAACAATTGTATGAGCATGATATACATGAGAATCTAAATAAAGTTGAGATCCAAGCCTTGAATAATCTTAGGAGAAACAGCAGTATAGTGATAAGACCGGCTGACAAGGGAGGCTCAATAGTCGTTTTAGATTCTTCCTATTATAATACCAAGATGTCTAACATGTTAAAGGAAGAAGCATATGAACAGGTTTCTACAAATATTGTGCATCAGATGAAAGCGAACATTGATCAACTTCTACTTGATTGTAGACTAGCTGGTCATTTATCAGAAGACCTGTTCAGGTTTATGCAGGTAGATCATCCTGTGATTCCGATCATTTCAGGACTTCCGAAAATTCACAAGAATCTTTCCCAACCAGAATTTAGACCAATAGTAGCGGGATCTGGGTGGCTTACTGAGCCTCTCTCCATGTTCTTGGACAATGAACTCAAGTACACTATCTTGAAGTCTGAGTATATCCTTAAAGATACTGAGCATTTGTTAAGAGAGCTACACACGTCAACTTGTACTCTCAGTAGAGCCAGGATTGAATCCGCATTTTTTGTGACCATGGATGTAACCTCTTTGTTCACGTGTATTCCGAACAAAGAGGGTATACAAATGTTGCAGGTATATCTTACAAGGAATTCTGGCCTTGACCAGAATAGAATTGAGTTTCTATCTTTGTTAATGGAGATTGTTCTAGAGAATAACATCTTCTTGTTTGAGAGAACTTGCTATAAGCAAGTGAAGGGGGTCGCCATGGGCACTAGCTGTGCTAACAGCTATGCCAACTTGGTCATGGCGACCTTCGAAGAGGCTCACATCATCCATGATCCGCACATATTGTTCTACAAAAGATTTGTGGACGATCTCCTCTTTTTATGGGAAGGCACAATCGATCAGCTTCATGTGTTTTATAACAATTTGAACTCTAGCAGCTCTTTTCTAAAATTTACTATGAGCTTTGATGTTGAATGTATTGATTTCTTGGATGTAACCTTGTTTAAGTCCGATACCAGTATTAATACCAAGCTGCATCGGAAAACTTGCTATAAACCCTCATTCCTTCACAGGGATAGTATGCACCCCTCCCACATTTTCAAGAATATCATCAAGGGTCAGGCCATGAGAGTCTCGAGACTCTCCACTAGGAATAATGACTATGAGCAAGGTTTGAATGAACTACGAGAAGGGCTCATGACACGAGCTTACACTGAGGAGGAAATTCAATATGTATACAGAGGGATGCAAGACCTTAGGGAGTATAGAGCCAAACCCTACCTATTGGGTGGAGAGAGTAGAAAGCCCTCTGATTCCTCTGGTAATAGATCCATGGGGTTTGTTATGCCATATGGACAAGGTTCCTACAAACTCCAATCTCTAATCAGTAAGCACTGGAATATTCTCACTGCAGATGAGGACATCACCAGAATAGTAGGGGATAATCCATCTTTCACCTTCAGTAATATGCTTAGTCTTAAGAGACTACTATGCAGTACCGGAGGTACAAAACTGCAGGAAAGAACAGGCTTTGAGAGAACTAGCAAATGTGGGAGGTGTGCACAATGCAGGTTTATAGATGAATCTCACTATTACAGACACCCGCTTACAGGTCATCTTTGGACATTGAATCAAAACAGTGATTGTAACACTAGAAATATTGTATATGTTGCACACTGCATTCAATGTTTTTCTTTCTATGTAGGCAAGACCAATAGGACCCTTAGAGAGAGAATACGGGACCATGGTTATTGCCTGGCTAGGAAGCAAGAGTATAGTGCCCTAGCTAAACATACCATCAGAGAGGGTGAGATGCATACATTTTTATTTCAAGTGCTCCAAGTGATAGAACCCAGTCCTAGATTAGGAAACATAGTCAATCTCACAGAACAAGCAGAACTAAAATGGATGTGCAGATTGGCTGCGCATAGAGAGAAAGGTTTGAATGAGGTTTTGTCCATAAAACCTCATTTGAAGGGTAGATCTCTGAGATGACATGTATGACTAAATGTATTTTGAGTGTTGGTTATTATGCATGATTTTAAGATGTTAAATAACATGATTTTTATACCACTGTTATTTACATATATCTCCCCACGTTGATTGTATACTATAGGCGAAACATTTTTATATTATTACCTTCCACGCAGTTTTATTAGTGAGCTACTTTTATGTATTACATTTTAATCCTATTGTTATATTATGTGGCAGTGTATATTATTTTACTATATATTTAAATACACATATTTTTAGCAACACACACATATGTAGGTTAAGTACTTCATTTATATGTTATTGTTCTAGTTTTCTACATTAGTTGATGTTTGTCATTTATTGACTACATATATAGGAATGGGTATTATATTCATTTATTAATTTATTTATGAATTTATTAATTCATTATTTATTTATGTAGGTATTATTTATATAGTTTCATACTTGTCCATATATATATATTTTTAATGGATCCATTATTATCATTATACATATTTACGTTGTAGAACTGTTTTTGCTTCTATACATATACACTATTGGCTGTGTTAGTTTTAGTGACCTCACGGTCTTTAAACTGCATTTGTTTATTCAAACATCTAGTTTGACATGCTTACAATGGTGGATTGCATTAGAACTATATGTCATTGATAATGTGGAGAACGTTGTATGTTTTTAATTGATTGTATTTGTATGCGTAGATTAAGCTATGCATTTTGTTTTACAGAAGTGACTAGCTTGTAATATGGCACTGTCACTTTAAATATTTCCGGTTTGGAAATCCGGAAACTAGGAGGAGGTATCTGTTGTTGTAACTATTTTAAATTTGGCGCTTTAACAGCGCATTATTGTTTGTCTGAAGAAGCGGCTTGTTTCAGCCGTGAAAGCGCTCACCATTAAACGTTTTTTGAACCGCATGGTTTTCGTTTCTGTTGTGGAACTACTAATAGCAGCCTATAAGGAATTTTTGGATTACGGAGGTTGAAAGTAACTTGAAAGTCTTTGAGTTACGGAGACTGACTTTTGGTTTTCGTTTCTGTTGTGGAACTACTAATAGAAGCCTATAAGGAATTTTTGGATTACGGAGGTTGAAAGTAACTTGAAAGTCTTTGAGTTACGGAGACTGACTTTTGGATTATACGCAATTTGGCAGTTGGTTCGTTTATTATACGCACTTGTGATTACTCGCCCATCAGCTTTGTTGTTTGGTTTTGTGGTTTCTATATATATATATATATATATATATATATATATATATATATATATATGCACATATATATATATATATATATATATATATACAAACACACACATTTCAGCCAAAAACATACTCCACTTACCAGCTGCTGCAGCCCTTGCAAGTTAAATCCCTGATGGTACTAGTAAAATTAAAGGAAGACATAATGGCAACAGCACCACACATTTAACTGTACAACAGGTGTTAATACATTTACTCATCTATATGTACACTCAAATAAATGTTATCAAGAATGTGGCTAATATCCTTTAAAAGAGCATAAAACTGCAGCTATCTGAAAGACCCCAAAGCAACACACATACAGCTTGATACAACTATATACACTTATGACAGTATGCTGCAGTATTTTAATGATGATGTAACAAAGCATACCTGGCAGCCCCACAGGTTATGTGGGAGTAGCACCCACATCCAGAACATATTGTATCAAGGATTACTGGGATCTTTCCTGTGTGGAGATGTGTGCCAGGAATTCATCTGTGGCAGTTACAGGACGCGAACACTGCAGCTATTTTAATTACACCCCATCAAAAAAGAAACCTGCCACACATTAAAAATACATACAGTACTACAGAATGACCGCAACTGCATTCTACTGATGATGTAACACAGCCTACCTGGATGTTCCTTTTGAGTAGCAGGAGTGGCTGCTGCACTGCTGGGAGCTTTCCTGAGTTGCAATATTTGCTAGGAATTCTTCTGTGGAGCTGAGGAGCTCCTCTGCTGCAGGCTCACCACCGGTGACATGATCATGTGCCACTTCCTCCTGGCTGCACGGATCATATCTGTAGCTCTGTGATGCACCTGCTCATATGTGCAACTCTGTTGGCCCACCCTATTGACGTTTCAGAAAAGGTCATACCAGAGTTCCACACGTTTAGCCATTCTTGCCCGGGCTCTTGACAGCAGGACCTCATGGTGTTGTCTGAGCACATATATAATCAGTTCATTTATGGCCTCAGAGTATAATGGTCTCCATCTTGGGGTCATATTGTTTCCTGAAGACAAAATAATGATAAAACATATAAGGATCACATAAGTAAAACTTTGTGTACAGATAATGCATTAAAGGAAGGCTCCCAATACTCAACAGTGGATTCATTTGTAAAGCTACAACATTGTGCAGTAAACAACAAGGGCAGTTAAAAAAATTAATAGAGTAACAATAACAAAATATTATTTATTGTGCCCTAATGGATAATTAACTATGTCCCCCACCCAACATAACAGTCCACTCTCGTTTGTTCCATACACAACTTCATCTCTCCCCAGCCCCCAAGTAAAAAAAAATTACAGGGTCAGGAACAATGTTGTTAAGCAAACTAAAGGGAAATTTTAACAGTACTAATAAAGGATCTTTTCATGGAACATGTGTACATAGTTAACACACTGCATTAGACTTTATGCATACCCTACATCCTTTGAACCTCTCACATTGCTGATAAAGAAGGCCATGTAATGAGTATATTTCAAACAAATGCATAGAGATTTACTTCACATTTATTGTTATCTACATTCCAACATATGCATTAGTTAGGTTACAAGACGAATACATACCTGATGGAGTGAAAAACTTCTCTGATGAAAATATAAGTTAATCCGACGAAATATGTATATGGGTTACAATCATATACCAACTCTCATCCACAGCAGTTTTCCCAGCTACTCATTTGCCTTTTTATAATAGTTGATTGCATATGTCCTACTCTGTGCATCAGATATGCTAATTACAGCATACACAGCTGAACTGGATGCTAATCAACCAATCCTGTGGAGCTAGTCCACAAGATATAAAAGCATTTCTTTTTTTGTTGTTTTATTTTTGTGGATAGAGAAAATACTTGAGTACAGATACAAAGCTGGTACAAATAGATTATTATTTGCTGCTTTTTAGGTAAGGTAAGTACTAGGCTATCTGCCCAAGGGCATCTGTAAGCCTAGCCAGAATGTGTTGGCTTTTGCCGCCCCCTTAGATTAGTTCCCTGTGCCTCTGTCCAGCAGAGCCACTGCAGTGATCACTGGGGTAAATTTTCTGTTTCCCATCCACTTGTCAAGGTTTCTAAATAAACAGCCTCTGCAAGGCTCAAACCCAGGGCCCTGCACACCATAGACAAAGTGATTTACCACTAAGCCATGACAGATGATTGAATTCATCTTTCTGTAATACAGGCTGAAGACACTGCTGCTGTTGGCAATAGCCATACACAGAGAAGGTATAAAGTTTGCAGGACACAGACACTGGAGGAGCTGAGCGACCTCTCTCAGCACTGACCCACAGACAGAGACGAGTACAGGAAACCATCCCAGTGGGAAGAAGGTATGTGTTTAAATACTATTCTTAGTCACTGGGACATTTCACAGAGTAGCAGGGGGCATGCTTGGTGTGTTACAGGCATCACCATCCACGATCTTCAAAATATCACTGCATGGTATGCTACAACATGGCAAATGTACACATTAGTTATGAGTATATTTTCAGAAGAATGCTACAATTGTATCATGTCTTGCATTAACCTAAATTAATGTGTACCTTACATTTGAATCATGTACACATTACAACAATAAATGGGGAACAGAGTAGGGTCTACTGCCAAGTCATGTTGAAAAGTATGTGTATCACCAGCCACATGTGTGCTGGCAAACATGCCAGTTAAAATTAATCTCATTTGTGGTCCATCTCCCAAATGATCAAGATGTGTGCTCTGGGGGTTGTGTCACAGGCTCACATAGGGTGGATGCCTGTGATCCACAACCACAAAATAACAGTCAGTGCTTGTTCATGCTAGCCATCATGGCTTTACTTATTTGGCGAATGAATAACATATTCCCACTTAATATCCTTCAACACTGTAAAGGCAATACTATAGACTTGTTTTAACACATGCTTGGTACCACAGTACTGGTCTGATGATTGCTGAATGACGAAGGAACACAGCATGTTAGAACTGTGTTGTATATTTGAAAACAAGAATCATAACAGCCTGTGTAAGGAGTAAGTGAAACATATTCCAAGTTGAACATTTAACTACATGTACATCTAACATGTACTATTTCAAATTAAATGTACATTCCCTGTTGAAGTTCTTTATATGCTGAATGACTGTTAACTGCTTACTGCAGTGGTGTATGTGGGAACAACAGCTTTAATGCAACCATGCATTCCTTTGAATCTAGATTGCGTGTTGATCTGGATTGCAAACCTATGTATGCATATTCCCTCTGTACTAACAAATTTCACTATATATATCATAAATTGATTTTTTCTCTGCATGTTATCACTTCATTTTCTTATATTGCACCTGTATGAACCTTACAACGAATACAAATTTAGCCACAGGCTATATAACTTCTCCTGTGATGCAAGGAGTTTTGTCATTTTTAAGTTTATATGGTCCTGGGTTGAAAAACAAGTAATGCAGTCCTGTGTTTTTTGTAATGTGTCCTTGTAATAGCTAGCAATGCGATGTATCTTAGACATGTCTATCTTCATTCTTGTTGTGGGAACAGCTGTGAGTGTAGGACTGTCATAGCTAATGTTCAGGGTTGCAATACTGTAGAATTCTGTCCTTTTTAATAGTGTCCCACTTCACATGATAAAGGTAAATAGTTGACCTAGTATTTCTTATATAATAATAATTGTCATGATGAATGAGGCAGTTTATGATATCTATATTATTTCACACATTGTGCTTAATTAGCTTTGTGCAAACAGATTGCCTGTGTTTGCGCGATGGTAAGCAGTGCACAGCATGTTCAAATGTTACAGATCACAACGTTCCACATTCTCAGTATCTGTTATAACTGCAATTGCTGGGAAAACATATTGTACATCGGTGTTCATCTGCATTACAGATGGCTGGCATTCAGGGTGTAGGTTTGAGATTTCGTTCTCAAAGATGGAGTGTGCAGGAGTACAAAGTGTTTCTTGGATTCATAGTGAATGTTGCAGGAGCACTATCATGGATCAGATTACAAATCAGATGCATGGAATAGTTTGGCCCGGGATTTGTCCACTGTTACCAGTAACCCCCTGCAATGGAGGACAGTGAAGAAATCACTACTGAGACTTCAGGATGAGGAAGAGGGATGCCCTCAAATGTTGGATGGATGAATGTAGGACTGATGGCACTCCACAGATGTGTGAGTATCACTTACAGGCACTGCTTGAATGATGAAGCAGCTGCATCAATTTCTGATTGTTGATCTTATTGTGTTCATATTTCTCCCACAGCTAATGTGGAAAGAGCACTCAATGTGCGAGCCTATGAGGGAAGACTGAGAAGGATGAGAGATGCAAGTGGTATGTATGCTTCAAAATACTACTGTTATTTTAGTATTAGGAGTAAATTCAGGTTATTTTGCTACCCATTCGTATCACTGTGAGTATGCATTTGTCCATCATACCGCAATATTGTGCATGCATCTTCTCCCCGGGCCTCCGCTGAAAATTGGCTTAGACTTTCCCAGTTAATAAATGTTAAATAAATAAATAAATAAATATTTAGTAAAACAACAGTCTGGTATTACAGATTAGATAGGTGTTGTCATTTAGAACACTAAACTTCCAAAGTATAGAGAACACATTTCAGTTGATATAACTATTGCAATGTGAATCATTACCTATACATCAGGTACACCAAGAGCATGCTGCAGATTGTTAGCATCATACCAGTGAACATGTAGTTATAACAGTATAAAAGGAAAGAGTGCTGGCATTATGCTGTATTCCAAATGAAAGTACACTATTACATTGGTCGCTGCTTGGGGTTCGGATAACACTTTCCCCAAATGTAAGGGCAACTCTTTGCAATAATGTTTTTTTTTGGTCTTCACTAACATTGAGTACTGTTACATATTCATAATGATAGCAGTGGAAGAGCAGACCTCTATACCTGTGCCCCAGATGGCCTGCTGTCAAATGCTAACATTGTACAAGCAACATGCATATGTTAAAGATATGCAAGTATGAATGCTTGCTGGATGCAATCTGATCTGTAGTATAGTGTGTCTATGTTAGCAATAAGGTAGTATTCAATGTAATAATGGTATTTATTAGCATTTGTTATTGTTATAAGTAAATAATAATATAGTACAATATTTATAGAAAGCTCTGTATATTATCTGTGCAGTTACTAATGTTCTTTTCTTTTTTCTCTAACCCCACCCCTCTCTTTTTTTCTTTCGTTGTGCATTGTTATATCATTATTATATTATGTTTCTAATATTTTCCATTATAATACTTATTTTGTATTATATTTATTTTAGATTGTTTTTGTTGGTCTTTGCACAGTTTCTTTGGGTGTAGCCCTGCTCTTTTCACCCTCGCTCCTCTCTGGCTCACTTCGCTCCTCTACCCTACACCTATTCCCACCCAACCCCACTTCAATTACTTTTATTCTGTCCAGTCACACCCCTTCCTTCTTGCATGTAAAATCATAATCTGCTTCCCCTCCTACAACGACTTCTAATCAAACACCTCCATACATTACTTACATCACTTCCTCTTTTTCAGCTATCCCTCTCTATCCCATCTCATGCTTTCACTCTACACACCTCACTATGCAACACATGTACATCATCATCCCTTTTCTAATATTTCTCTCAGCCATAACCTCTTCATACTACCCTCCCACCCATATATATACTCTACCACCACAACCACCTCTAAATCAACTATCACCCCTTACACTTTTATAATATTTTCAGGTCTCTAACCTTTCAAACATCTGCTTTCAAAATATTCCATATTTCATTGCAACCCTCTCTCCTGGAAACCCAAATCTAAATCCTACATCTTCTACAAACTGCAGACTCCACTTAATCTACACACTAGTAACATACATGTCTCTGGGAATATTCACCCCAGCCCCGGCTCTCCCACTCCTCTGCCCAACTTCACACCCTGCTCTTCCTGTACCACCCCATCTCCTCATCAACCTCCACCTCCTATCCCCCCAGTCATCTCAACCCTTATCCCAAATCTTTAACTATCTACTATTTAAATATCCAAAATCTCATGAAAAACAATCACTGAACTCCACACTTGGATTGCCCATACCTCCCCTCACATTCTAACCCTATCTGAAACCTGGTTAAAACCTCATATTACTAACACTGAAATACTACCGCCTGGCTAAAATACTTACCGCACCAAAAGATTCCCAAAAATGGGGGTGATGTCACCATCCTCTATTCTGAAAAACTCAGTCTCTCAGCTATAATAATTTCTATTCCCATCTTTCACTCAACTGAACTAATTATCCTAAACTTAATAAAAAGAAACAGATAGCCAAGCACCAGAAACCTCTGCAGCTATAAAAAGTGATAATGAACAGGATGCACAAAAAACTGCTGAGGATAGGCTCCAGAGTTCAAAGCAGGCAAAAAATACCAAAGAAAACTTTGCTGAGCAGTACTACTTTATTACAACACACTAGCGCTTTCACGAAATGCTTCTTCAGGTGTACAAATTGATACAGATACCTACACCTTAAATATGCAAATAAAATAATCACATGACACACTCCAATTAATTTTTAAAGGTGCCAATATAAAAATCAATTTTATAAAAACATATGTAAAAACTTAATATAATAATAAATCTAATACACTATATAAAAATCACATAAATATGCATGTATAAATATATAATTTAATTAATTATCTGAAATTATACATTGAAGAACATAAATTGCCTAAATAGTGCTCTTTTACTGAGAACAAATTCCATGGGCAAGTTAATATACATACAAAGCATGAATTACCTAAATATTGCTCTTTTACTGAGAACAGGTTTCATGGGCACATGATCATTCAAACCATGTCCATGATTTGCTCTTAACATCACTATCCATTTAGCCTCTACCTCTTCTGTTCTAGCTCTAATGTCACCTACACTTAAGTTCTCATAAGTCCTAGACACAACCATAAATAGGAATTTATACTGTTCCCCCATGCTTTGCATGTGTTTAGCTAAGGCATTAGTACTACTACCTTTACCTATATGGTAATTATGCTCTCTTATTCTATCTTTCAAGGTACGATCTGTCTTACCAATATAGAAACATTTACAGATGGTGCAGTTAGCTAAATAAACAACGTGCATAGTTTCACAATCAGCCTGCACCCTAACATCATATACTTTACCCATGTCTGGATGCACAAAAACAGTCTCTTTATTAATATACCTGCATTGTGAACATTTTCCACATGGTGTAGTACCAAACACAGTCACTCCATTCTACCTTTCCTTAACTTTACATAACCTCCTTCTCAGGTTTTTCTTGTTTTTAAAAGTAAACTGACGTCTAGGGCCTATGATATCACTTATCAGCGGGTCTGTTAACAAAATATCCCAATGTTGATTGATGATGTCAGTATATCTCCCTACATTTCTAGAATAGGGAATACAAACCTTAACTTTGTCAACCCTCTTATGGATACCACTAGGTGGTCGTTCTGAAAAATATGGTTTTGCTTTAGTCTCTCTCAGTTGGGAGACTTGAGTGGCATTATATTCTACTAGCCTAAAATCATATCCTCTCTCAGTAAGTTAATTAATTGTTCTAAGTTTCTGCTCTACAAACTCACTATTCTTTACACTCAATCTAGAAGCTCTATAAAATTGATTCTGCGCTACATTTCTAAAAACGTATTCAGGATGCATGCTATCCCTAGATAACAAACTGTTAACATAACAGTCCTTCCTATACAATCTAGTGGATATCACATTAGTACTATCCTCTACAACTACATCTAAAAAATTAATACTTGTCTCTGAATAATTTAAGGTAAACCTCAAAAATTGAGTGGTATTATTAATAAACTCAACAAAACTCATTAATTCTAATAGAGAACCTTTCCACAAAATGAAAAGGTCAACTACAAACCTTCTGTAAAATTAAATTAGATCTCTAAAAGGCCCTTCAACCAAAAAATCTGTCTCCCATTTCATCATAACAGCATTTGCATAACTGTTCGAACATGCGCTCCCCATTGCCACACCATTTTTCTGCTAGTAAATCTGGTCTCTAAATAAGAATACATTGTTCATAAGCACAATAGACATCAGTTTAATATACAATTCAATTTCACTCGTATTGTAGATGCAACTTTTTATCAATTGTTCCTTCAAGAAATCAAGCCCTTTATCATTGGGAATGACTGTAAATAATGAAACTACATCAAGAGTGACAAATAGATATTTCATATTTAACTTACCACGGTTGGTGCCTTCATACAAATCATGCAGAAAATGTTCAGTATCTTTAAGTACATAGGTAGAACTTTCTATTATTGGCTTTAATTTTTTCTCTAAAAATATTGAAGTACATTCTGTACACCACCCCCTCCCTGCAACAATAGGACGCATAGGAGGACTAACCGGGTTCTTATGTAGCTTGGGTAATCCTTGTATAATAGGGACAGTGTAATGAGATACTCTTAAGGAACTTAACAATATCATCTGTTAATAAGCCTGATTGTGTTAAACACTTTAACTGTTCATTAACTGATTCAACCATCATCTGCATTCGAAATCTTGTTATTACCTCATAAAAATCAACATTTTCCAACATTTCATACATTAAACAATCATAATCTTTTCTGTTAAGTAAAACAATCCCCCCACCTTTATCCGCTGGTCTGACTACAAGGTTATCATCATTTTCTAGACCATACAATGCTTGAAATTCTCCCTTAGTTAGATTATGTCTCCTATTACTACGATGACTATCATTATATACTTTATACATATCAGCTAAACATATTTGCTCAAAGGCATTAACCAACAGTATAGGTTTAGGAATGAATGTGCTGGGTTTCCTCAATGAAAAATCAGAGGCATTAGTATTCTGTTTAAACATGCATTTCAACGTAAGATTTCTAGTAAACATTTTAAAATCAAAAATTATATCAGTAATGGACATGTCTACAGTGGGTATGAATGATAAACCTTTACTCAACACATTTAGCTCCATAACTGACAATCTACGTTGTGATAAGTTAGTCACTAATGTCTTACTTGTTGAAACGCTTTTTTTATTGTATACACATTGCTCCCTTCTTCTTCGTGTTTCCTCTTGTAACGTGTTGTACTCCTCCCTCTGTCTCTGTGCTGATTGTTCTGACGCTGTCCACCCTTTCGGTACAATGAGCTGTCTTTCATAGGGAGTGGAAAATTCAGTTGAAAAAATTTTGTTACCTGGGACTGAACAAACTACTGGTATAAGCTTTGACTCTATCATCTCAGAGGTTAAAGAACAGAATAATCCGTTGTTCAATAAGAATTTAGTTGTAGAAGGTCTGGAAACTGTGGATGTAGATTTTCTAGCACTTCGGACAGATGTTTTGATGCTAGAAAAAGAGATATGTAGGTTGGCACGGACTCAATATGAAATTTTCCATCTAGAGGTGTGTTTGGCTGAGAATCTGATACCTCGTGGATTGAGGGTATTAAAGATGCCGGCACAGACAGAGTGCGATTCACTCCTTTTGAGTGAATGGCAGAAATTGAACATTGCTACTAGCTTAAGTTATCTTAGGCTACTCTTACAAGCAGCTAAGAGAAGGGAAATATCAATATTGGATGTTATTATAGAAAAATATGGGCAAATTAGTACTAAATACCCGAATGGTGCAGTAACTGGTCTTTTATCTGACACTATAGGTAATGTTTGTTCTTACAAATGTAAACTTTTGCAGATTAAGTTGAACAAGCTACAGAGAGATTGTCGGGATTTTTCATTGGGCAATATTTTCACCTGGCCACGTGATTCGTCGACTAACATCAGTAACGAGTGTAAGGCTTTCAATGAGACACGCAAAGACGTAGAACCTCACAATTCCAGTGAAGATTTTGGCGTACAACAACAGGAGCCATTAAGTGAGTTAGCGCATTCTGTAGTAGGAGCGCCTATATTAAATTCTCAGTCAAACGGTAGCGTTTCAAATTTAGGAGCTAGGAAGAAGATTGTCATCACTACAGCTGAAGTGCACAGGGAAGATGAATGCAATACGCCCTGTGTTAATGATATTGATCCTATCATTACACCATCACAGCCCCTCAAAACGGCGCCATTTTTTCAACTGAATTTTCCACTCCCTATGAGAGACAGCTCGTCGAACCGAAAGGGTGGACAGCGTCAGAACAATCAGCACAGAGACAGAGGGAGGAGTACAACACATTACAAGAGGAAACACGAAGAAGAAGGGAGCAATGTGTATACAATAAAAAAGGCGTTTCAACAAGTAAGACATAATAAAAAAGGCATTTCAACAAGTAAGACATTAGTGACTAACTTATCACAATGTAGATTGTCAGTTATGGAGCTAAATGTATTGAGTAAAGGTTTATCGTTCATACCCACTGTAGACATGTCCATTACTGATATAATTTTTGATTTTAAAATGTTTACTAGAAATCTTATGTTGAAATGCATGTTTAAACAGAATACTAATGCCTCTGATTTTTCATTGAGGAAACCCAGCACATTCCAAAACCTATACCGTTGGTTAATGCCTTTGAGCAAATATGTTTAGCTGATATATATAAAGTATATAATGATAATCATCGTAGTAATAGGAGACATAATCTAACTAAGGGAGAATTTCAAGCATTGTATGGTCTAGAAAATGATGATAACCTTGTAGTCAGACCAGCGGATAAAGGTGGGGGATTGTTTTACTTAACAGAAAAGATTATGATTGTTTAATGTATGAAATGTTGGAAAATGTTGATTTTTATGAGGTAATAACAAGATTTCGAATGCAGATGATGGTTGAATCAGTTAATGAACAGTTAAAGTGTTTAACACAATCAGGCTTATTAACAGATGATCTTGTTAAGTTCCTTAAGAGTATCTCATTACACTGTCCCTATTATACAAGGATTACCCAAGCTACATAAGAACCCGGTTAGACCTCCTATGCGTCCTATTGTTGCAGGGAGGGGGTGGTATACAGAATGTACTTCAATATTTTTAGAGAAAAAATTAAAGCCAACAATAGAAAGTTCTACTTATGTACTTAAAGATACTGAACATTTTCTGCATGATTTGTATGAAGGCACCAACCGTGGTATGTTAAATATGAAATATCTATTTGTCACTCTTGATGTAGTTTCATTATTTACAGTCATTCCCAATGATAAAGGGCTTGATTTTGTGAAGGAACAATTGATAAAAAGTTGCATCTACAATACGAGTGAAATTGAATTGTATATTAAACTGATGTCTATTGTGCTTATGAATAATGTATTCTTATTTAGAGACCAGATTTACTGGCAGAAAAATGGTGTGGCAATGGGGAGCGCATGTTCGAACAGTTATGCAAATGCTGTTATGATGAAATGGGAGACAGATTTTTTGGTTGAAGGGCCTTTTAGAGATCTAATTTTATTTTACAGAAGGTTTGTAGTTGACCTTTTCATTTTGTGGAAAGGTTCTCTATTAGAATTAATGAGCTTTGTTGAGTTTATTAATAATACCACTCAATTTTTGAGGTTTACCTTAAATTATTCAGAGACAAGTATTAATTTTTTAGATGTAGTTGTAGAGAAGGATAGTACTAATGTGATATCCACTAGATTGTATAGGAAGGACTGTTATGTTAACAGTTTGTTATCTAGGGATAGCATGCATCCTGAATACGTTTTTAGAAATGTAGCGCAGAATCAATTTTATAGAGCTTCTAGATTGAGTGTAAAGAATAGTGAGTTTGAAGTGCAGAAACTTAGAACAATTAATTAACTTACTGAGAGAGGATATGATTTTAGGCTAGTAGAATATAATGCCACTCAAGTCTCCCAACTGAGAGAGACTAGAACAAAACCATATTTTTCAGAACGACCACCTAGTGGTATCCATAAGAGGGTTGACAAAATTAAGGTTTGTATTCCCTATTCTAGAGATGTAGGGAGATATACTGACATCATCAATCAACATTGGGATATTTTGTTAACAGACCCGCAGATAAGTGATATCATAGGCCCTAGACCTCAGTTTACTTTTAAAAACAAGAAAAACCTGAGAAGGAGGTTATGTAATGTTAAGGAAAGGAAGAATGGAGTGACGGTGTTTGGTACTACACCATGTGGAAAATGTTCACAATGCAGGTATATTAATAAAGAGACTGTTTTTGTGCATCCAGACATGGGTAAAGTATATGATGTTAGGGTGCAGGCTGATTGTGAAACTATGCACGTTGTTTATTTAGCTAACTGCACCATCTGTAAATGTTTCTATATTGGTAAGACAGATTGTACCTTGAAAGATAGAATAAGAGAGCATAATTACCATATAGGTAAAGGTAGTAGTACTAATGCCTTAGCTAAACACATGCAAAGCATGGGGGAACAGCATAAATTCCTATTTATGGTTTTGTCTAGGACTTATGAGAACTTAAGAGTAGGTGACATTAGCGCTAGAACAGAAGAGGTAGAGGCTAAATGGATAGTGATGTTAAGAGCAAATCATGGACATGGTTTGAATGATCAAGTGCCCATGAAACCTGTTCTCAGTAAAAGAGCAATATTTAGGTAATTCATGCTTTGTATGTATATTAACGTGCCCATGGAATCTGTTCTCAGTAAAAGAGCACTATTTAGGCAATTTATGTTCTTCAATGTATAATTTCAGATAATTAATTAAATTATATATTTATACATGCATATTTATGTGATTTTTATATAGTGTATTAGATTTATTATTATATTAAGTTTTTATATATGTTTTTATAAAACTGATTTTTATATTGGCAACTTTAAAAATTAATTGGAGTGTGTCATGTGATTATTTTATTTGCATATTTAAGGTGTAGGTATCTGTATCAATTTGTACACCTGAAGAAGCATTTCGTGAAAGCGCTAGTGTGTTGTAATAAAGTAGTACTGCTCAGCAAAGTTTTCTTTGGTATTTTTTGCCTGCTTTGAACTCTGGAGCCTATCCACAGCAGTTTTTTGTGCATCCTAATTATCCTAAACTGCCTCCTAAACTCTCACAGGAAATTTGCCATTGCCTCTATAAATATCCCTCCAGGGAATAATATTCCTACCTTTGAACTTATCCTGTCCTGGCTGTCCCACAATATATCTTATGAAACACTCATCCTTGGGGATGACAATACTGATTGGTCTAAACTAATAGCTGACTGTCCACAACTCAGTATCAGGTTACATGGATTCCACCAACTTGTCACATCCCCCACCTGCATGCAAAACGACTCTTCTTCCAAACCTACTCTCAACTGGATCCTCACAAACTCCCCTAACCTCTATCACAACCCCTGTTACTTACCCGATACCTTAAGTGATCATCTTCCCACCTTCATCCAAAGACACTCTTCCCAAGCACCCAAATCAGACTCTTATAGAGATTGCCATAAACTCTCTAACTTTAATGCTAGCTCATTCAACTCTATACTATCCACTATTGCTTAGTCCTTCCTCCAGCAGCTCCCTCTCAATGAAACCGTCCTAAAATGTAACCACATTTTCCTAGATATTCTCAACTCCCTTGCCCCAACCAGGAGAATCAGAATTAAGGCCAGTTTTGCTCCCTGGTTGACTGAGGAAACCCAATCTCTTATGCACAAAAGAGATAGTGTCTGGAAAGCCTGGACCAAAAGCAAAACACCATTCTTGTTACAAAGCTACAAAGAACTTGGGAACCTTACCAAAAAAACATATTAACAAAGACAAATGATCCTACTACAACTCTCCCCAACTCAACTCTAAATCCAATCTACGAAAATTCTGGACCACTCTTAACAAAATTCTTTATCCTGGTTGCTCTTCCACTTCCTCCCCTTTCCCAAATAATACGCCAGTAGAAACTGCTACTCTCCTCAATAATTACTTCACTGATACTGTCTAAAAGCTTACTAACACCAACCACAAGTCTATTCCTCTCCTTCCTCTCCCAACCCACACAACAAAACCCTTTCTCCCTTCAACCTGTCACCACTGCATACATCAAATCTCTCCTGCTTAAGCTCAAATCCTGCTCTCCCTCTACTGATAAACTTCCTCCTATCTTCCTCAAACTAGCTGCTGAATCTATTGCCCTCCCTATATCCCTGCTAATCAACAGATCCATTCAAGAAGCCAGAGTTCCAGATGTTTGGAAATCCTTCTTCACCATTCATCTGCATAAAGGGGGGAATTCTACTGACCCATCTAACTACAGATCCATAGCCATCCTTTCCCCTCTCTCAAAAATACTTGTGAAATGCATTCACAATCAGTTGCTTAATTTTCTCCTTCAGGAAAACCTTCTAACACCCACTTAATATGGCTTTAGACCAAACCACAATAATGCCACTGTACTCTTATCTTTTACTTATACAATAGCTGAGGTAATAACCAACTTGTTTCCTGTCTTTTTCTTGACTTGTACAAAGCCTTCAATACTGTCTCTCACCCTATACTCTTATCTAAACTAGCTAACCTCAATCCCTCATCTCCCTCTCTCAACTGGTTCAATAGTTACCTCTTCGATGGGCAACAATCTGTCAGATGGCTCTCCTCATGTTCCCTCTCCCTACCCATCACATCTGGAGTGCCTCATGGCTCCCTCCCTCTCCCTACCCATCACATCTGGAGTACCCCAGGGCTCCATCCCGGGCCCCTTCCCATTCAATATATTCACCAATGACCTCCACACCTCTTGCAAACAATCCTCCCTTATTCAATATACCGATGACTCTACACTCATCTCCATCTTCAACAATATCTCTGACCTCCATATTCATACCCAAGACTCTTTCCTATCCATTGAAAAGTGGTTCTCAGATAATCAGCTCATCTTAAACCCTAAAACACTAAACTTCTCCTGTTTCTCCCTTGTTCTCTCTCTCAATATAAATCAAACTTTGTTATCACATCCTCTAACATGACCACTATTAAACTTGAACCCCACACTAAACTCCTTGGCACTATCATAGAGGATTAACTAAAACCTAACTTGCACATCCTACAAAGTATTAAAAAAACTAACCAAAAACTTGGTCTACTATACCGTAGTAGAACATTTCTCACTTCTAACTCTAGACTCTCCCTGGCTCAGGCTCTTCTCCTCCCCTCCCTTCTCTATACTGCTCCAATCCTAATTAACATACAATCTACTGTTGTAGCTAAACTCCAACAAACATATCACAAAATAGGTAGATTTGACACTAACTCTTCTTATAACTCTCATCACTGTCTTACCCTCAACTCTCTTCAATGGCTGGAACTTCCCCAACAGCTCCTACTGTCATAACTTCAAATCACACACTCTTTACCATACGAACCACCTTCCTGCCCATCTCTCTCCTCCCTTGTATCCTCTTACACCCCCGCCCATCCTCTCCACACATTAAGTCAGCAACTCCTTGATATGTACAAACCTAACAAAAATGTTGGAAAACTAATATACAAATGCACTGTAGCCCAAGTCTGGATTAAACTCCCCTCACACATAAGAGCCATCCCTCACCTCAATCACTTTAAAATGGAACTAAGACTTCACCTACTCAGCACAGAATCCTGCCCCTGTCAGGACCCTACCTAACCATATTTACTTTGTATTACCACTGTTTCTTTATACAGACATCTCACTCCATCACTTCCTAATTTTCCTGCTCAACACCTAGTTACACTCTTTCACCTTAACTTCTACATTACTTTATATATGTATATAATGGTAGCTCTACATTACGTTTATCTCTGTATTAGAAGGATAACTTTGTATTAGAATTATTTCATTATATCAAAAACTTAATCTCTGTAAGACCATTACTTTTTTTGTATTGTACTATTTGTTATCATGTACTTCTATGTATTGGAGCTTTTCTCCTTGGGTCTCCACTGAAAATGGGTTCCTGGCCCAGTTGGAGGTTAACAACTGACAAATAAAAATAAATAAATATTTATGTAAATGTTATTTTGTACATTATTTTGTGGTATATGTATTTCAATTTTTGAATTTTATTTTCATTTCATATTACTACAGCATTGGCAGGGTAGGACTGTTCCCCCTGGAATGTTTACACTCCCGCCACCGGCTGCAGCAACAAGGCCCAGCACTTCTGGGCTACAGACTGGCAGCACCCCTCCACAGCCCCTGCCCTACTTGCACCCTCAGGTAGTTCTGCCCCAGATGATAGACCTCTGGGAGCAGAGCCGGAGGGATGGTTTTGTCATCCGAGCTGAACTGCCAGGTTTGGTGCATACGATTGTGTGCCACACAATTGGTGCACAGCTACACTGCGTGGAGACTATGCTCTCCATCATCATAATTAATAACACAAGGAGACACAGATGCCAGACACAGTAGCCATTGGCAGAGTGAGGTGACAGTGATGACAGTCCATTGGGTGGGGACTTGATTTTTACTGTTACCAAACATGACATCCGTAGGCTTGCAATTCCTCCATCACCCCAATCAAGGTGTTTATCCCCATCACCTTTATCCTTCACTGACCCTGTTCTTGTCTTGTATGTCTTGTCTGTCTGCAAATGCTTGCTCACCTTCCCAACTTGCCTGCCCCAGACTTGCCTATGTCCCTCCCTCAACATTCCACTCTCACCTTTAAAACAAAAAAACAAAAGGGCACCTGTACCCCCCCCAAACAAAAATGTAGATGTGTGTACTTGACACACCTAATGTGGTCCAATTTGCTTCACAATGCAATTATGTTGTCACCTCTCTCTCTGGAGGTGACAGTCCTAATACATCTTAAAATATTTACATGTGACCAGCTGTTACTATCGAAGAAATGGATAGCTATGGTACTTCTCTACACCCTTCCTGTACATTCCTTCCTTCCTGTCACTTTTTTCCCCCTGCTTGCTCCCCATTTCGCCACTTTCCTATCTTCTCCATTTCTTTTCTTTACGGAATTATAGTATGATAGTGTGCGATGTACAGCATCTCTAAGGAATGGAAAAGGCATAGAGGAGCTTATTCGTTTATTTTGTATGGATTTTCTACTTGATGGTGTGCATTGCGCATAAATGCTTAAATGGGAAAATATGATGCTGTAAAACATAATTTTAAACTGTCAACACATATGGAAAGAAAAAAAATAAAGAACTGCATGATGCTATTTTCTAACCTGGTACCACCTGGACTGTAAATGTAAGGCAAGGTCCTGCTCTAATGAGCTAAATCAGGACCACAACCCACATAACACTTAATGAAGCAACAGGTGTTTATATGGGTATTGGGTACATAGCAATTAACAGTTTGTGTTGATTATGCTTTAAATTAGTTGATACCCAACTTACTGTGTGGCCCCATGTGTTGAAACAGTGATATTTTACTTTGTATTGGAGCCTATGATACTGGCTTTCATGTTTTGTGTTACCACTTCTTCATGTTTGTGTGCGGTGCACACCCGCCCTCAGACACTGCATAAGACATAATAAATAGGGAAGATGTGACAGAGAAAGCAGGGTGATGGTTCAGATAGTTACATTATAACAGGCCATAAAGCACTGTACGTGAAAGAGCATGTGCTTCCCACCAGTAGCAGTAATGTAAACACTGAGATACATTTGAAGTGATATATGCCACCTAGCATCGTGCATACACTTTAAAACAACTACTTTGGTTTGCGCAATGGTAACCAATTTGCACCTGTTTCAAATATATGGAAACAGTAAGTTCCAAAAAATGCAGTTCCACCTTGAGTTAAATTTTGGCAGCTGCAATCTCACAATAATATGAATAATGCATGCATGCCCTGGATTAGTACCCCAGGCCATCTGTTATTCAGTCTAACACCCTACACATGTCCCCACATGCATTTTACAGGTGTGAGTGCAAATGTGCTTAATTGGGAAAATAAAATACAGTTTCTCATTATTTGACTTTGTGGTGTGGCGGGTTAATGCACTGTTGTGGAGGTCCAATTGTACCAGGTTTGCAATAGGGTGCCAGCATAACTTTTACAAGTGTCTACTGTAGGTTTATATATAGTTCCATACAATAAAAACCTTGGACAACTGGACACCCCATCACTGTGCTCTAAAACACACACCTTCACCTGTTCCAGTCAAACCTCACTGTATAAAGTGCAATTCCTGGCATTTCCCCTTTAAATACCATGGTTTCCTGCCACTTGTGCTTACTGAGGGTGCACACTGTGTACAATTTGATACATTTGAAAATAGTACATGCCACTTACTATTGCGCAAACGCTATATTGTATACATACATGTATAAAAACAAACCGATATTTACGTGATGCTAAGCGCTACATACCTTTTTTAAAAATACTGGCAAAATCCATCACCAAGACACTTCCACATTTATTTATTTACATTGCCAGTTTATTTGGATATGCTGCAATGTCAAACCATCATATAAAAAAAGTATGCAGTCCCTGGACTAGAATCTAGAGCCATCTGTAATTTTGTCCAACAATTAACCCCTGTCACCACAAGGGTAGTGATATCATCAGTGTTTTTTTATTAGTTGTTATGCCTTCCAATGTATGAGCATAGCACAGCTCCCCTTAGTGTGTTTGGCCGTCACATAGCATTGTACACTCACATTTATTGAAAGCATCCTGTTTCTATTTTTAGATGTCTGGGTCATGTCTGATACATGGGTGGTCCTGCTGAGCAAACCTGATAAGCATCATGTGCAAGTATTGCGGTGTAATGTGCAATCATGGGCAGGAATATTTAACAAAAAAAAATACACAAGATGGGATAAGTTTTGTGGACTTCAGATAGTCTTTCAGGATGGCTGGATTGAATGCATACTCATCTGGTGGTGTGTGATATGGGTGGACCATCGAGGCTTATATGGATTCATTATCTGTGCTGTCCTGCAAAGGTTTGTGGCCAATACTACTGGTACACGCTGCTCAACTTCACTTAGGCACAATCTATATTATGACCTGTATCATGAATATGCAGTATGAGCTACCGATGACACTCCATGGCCATGCACATGGATACACTCTGTGTAAGGTCTACATGGAGCCTACATGGAATTTATTGAATCCTGGGGTTTATCCTACTACAATTTGTTTTATGTAACTAGTAGTACATTGAGAAGCTAAAGCTCCATGTGCTACAAATTATTAATATTGGGTCACACCTGATCATAATCCCTTATCTTGTGCTCTTGACATGGCTGTCAAGATTCACCTTTATAGATTTGCCTCTCTCTACAATTGAGGTGAATTTCTTAGCAGTCATGTCTTGAACATATCATAGCTTATTATTATTATTATTATTATTATTATTATTATTATTAAATCCAATGACATAATGCCTTGTATGCAGAAAATAAAATTATTTAATGAAATTAATTCCAGGAGCACACTATAGCAATTGCATAGAAGGTGGGGTTACCAAATACTTGCTGGGTTTGCAGGAGTGACAAACATGGATCTTTATATTTGTTTCTGTGGGGGTTGGTGCATAGGTTATTTGAAGTGAAACATGAGGATCTACTGCCTCACCTGCACCAGAAAAGAAACCTGCATACTATAAGAATACTTACTTCAGAGTGATACAAGAGAACATTAAGAGCTTTAGAATGTATAAAAACAAAAAAGTGACTTAGGCAAATGGTCATGTAAAGCAACATAAAAAAGAGTTTCATCTCAAGGTCAGTTTGACTTACATTGCTTTAGACTTTCTAATGAATACAAAATGCCAACTGTCTTAAATAACATTTGATAATAATCACATGATCTATGCAAACCTGTTTAAATTAAAATTAAATCTCAAAATAAGCAGCAAGCATAATAAATTATACATGTAATAAAGGTCTATCTTTCAAAATGTTTTTAAAATTGATGGATTTGTTCAAGCAAGGATACAAAGTTGCGTTAAATAAAATGTGCCAGTAAAATTCCTTTTTCTTTGTTTATTTTCTCTGTCTCCTTTCCTAAATTGTCTATTTTGGAAATCAATAACATAAAATATAAATTAATTGTTTATATGAATTACATGTTGAAGCATGTCTAAATATGCATTCAATGTAGTTCCTTTTCTAATGTCATAAACATTTTCAAGTATGTGGGTGTGAAGCATTCTATTGGCTTTACTATCATAGAATGTCAAGCACCCACTGCAGATGGTTACAAACATTATGTAGTCTGCATTAGAATAATAATACCCAGGGGGACTTAAGGACATTCCCAACCAGTCATGATAATAAGATGGACTCTGTGCTGTGAATATACATTGAGTACAATGTCCACATCTGTAGGTGCTCTTATAAGAAAAAAATACAATGGGTCATGATTCTCTTTCTTAAAAAGATTTTTGAAATAAATATATTGTTTTGTGGCAATGGCTACTTTTTCAAATGATGTATTATGCAGATCAGCTAAGGAATATAAAATCCTTCAATAATTTGTAATGATAGACTCAATGGACTTGTAATCAACAATATGTTTAATGACCACTGAATAAGACTAATCAGTTTGTTCAGCATATGATACAATATTATGTTGTATTTTATCATCTTGCATTCTATACAATTATGAAATTCCCATGTAAAAATATTTTATTACTTTTCACTCTTTTCTAACCTCATTTGTATCAATTTGCTCAGAGACACACAGCAGGGAAATGGAAGCTGAGGGATTTAAACCTGGGACTATAAAATAAAGCTAATTTGTATTTCATAATCTTAAACAGTACTAACAGGAAAGAGTTTTTGAAGTGACAATTTAATGATGTGTGTGTGTGTGTGTGTTTGTGTATGTATATTATATGTATGTGTTTCTTTGCCTGCAGATAAGGAAAATGTTACATTATGAGAGTGCTTGTTTTATTTCTTTTAAATGTTCTAAACAAGAAACATAGCTGAATATTGCTTATTTATTAACAATAGTACTATACCAGTAAAATACGTTGTATCTGAAATATGCTTATGGAATGTGTCAGTGCTGAAATCTTAATGCCTGGAACTGTACAATCTGCTTTCTGGCACTGTTCAGTTCTTGTGTTCATTATATGTAATACTGTGCTAGAAGGAAAAGGATTGTGAGATGCAAGGGCATGATCACACTAGTTAAATCTCAATATGTTTACAAGCATTAAATACCTAGTAAGCAGAAAATTGAAGTAGTATGTTTTCATGGGGACACAAATGGAATACCATATAAAATAAGCAGAAATAAAAAACTGCTTTAGGTAAAGTATTACAACCAGCAGCCCCAGTGCCTAACTTAAAAAATATGTGATAATTGGTCAAGCCTTTTCACAGTTTAAAGAGCTCTTGAAGAAAGGTGGGTAGGTTCAAACATGTTACTAGAATACATAGCCCCAGTAAAGAAAAGGGTGTAGAACTAGGAAACAATAGTATTTATTTTTTTATTTTTCTTTGTTGACCAGGAAAGTCTGACTGGGGCAGAACCCATTTGCAGAGGAGACCCTGGGAAAAAGATCCATCACAGTACATTTATATTAACAAGTGAATTTCAGGCAGCTTACAGAAAAAACAACACACATAGTTATAAGACAGTTATAAACAGTAAAGTATTTAGATCCGTATGTATAAATTCTTGCAGGAAGTCAGTGGATTTGCACTGTAGAAGGGAAACAAAAGGAAATTTAGTTTTCTTACATTTCAGTACAGAAAGGTTTGTAAAGAGTTGAAGAGATATAATGAAGAGTATAGTTGAGAAGTAAGTTATAAAATTAGGTAGGAGGGGAGATAGTGGTATTTTATAGGAGGAAAGTCGTAATAACATTTGAGTGAGAGAGCAGAGAATGGGATTAGTTCTATCTAGGCTAGATGCTCCTAACTGGTGTATCGGGAAGGTTTATAGCTTTGGTATTTATGGGATGCATGTGCGGGGGGGGGTAGAGTGGTGGATGGGGCTAATTGGAGAAAGAGAAAGATGAGCAGTAGTGTTTAAGAGGTATGTGAAGAGGGGATGCATTGATTTAAGTGCAGAATGGCAAGTTTTAGGGGTGTATTGATGCAAGTATAGGAGAGAGAAAGTTAGGGATAGATAATAGAAAATTTGTGCTTTCACTAGAGGTCTTAATCTAATGATGAACATGAGCATGGCCAGAATTAGGTATGGCATTGTCTAAGCTGGAATTTATAGCCTGGGAGTTTGTTAGCCATTTTTACTTGTGTAGGGATGGGTTCCAGTGTTTGGAGACGTAATAGGAGTATGGTGAATCCCCTGATTAATTATTTGCCTTATTAATGCTTAGTAGAAATCTATCCCCAGAGCACAGGTCTCTTGTGGGGGTGTAGGGCAATAGTGTATTTTATTGCACAACATTTTTCATGATAATGTATCAGTTTGTATGTCATAACTAGCAGAGAATATATTAGGTAGTTGTTAAACTCTAGAGAGTTTAGCTGTTTTAAGGTTTGGTAGTGGTGAGTTTGGTGTGCAGCATTGGAAGCAAATTTACCTACTTTGCTATAATAGGAGACTTTTCTTGTTGTGTCTTTTGGCTTTTCCCAGTTAGGGGTCGCCACAGCAGAACTCCGGTCCGCAAATGACTGGTAGTTGATTTTTACATGCCGAGTTACCAGCCCTGACGCACAACCTTCAACAAAGGTACACCCATTCATGCATGTCTCCATGCAGAAGACGCTCTAGCTGAGAATCGAACTGGACAGCGTCTTACTGTGAGGCGACAATGCTACCGCAGCACCACCACTATGGGTCTATAATAGGAGACTAGTTTGGATTTTAATTTAGAGCTTAGCAGGGTCTATAATAGGAGACTAGTTTGGATTTTAATTTAGAGCTTAGCAAGGATAGGTGAGTGTTATAAGAGGGTTGGAAGCAGATAGCCTGAGGCTAGAAGTTTTCTTGCTGGGTCTGTAAGGTACAGTTTGGCCCCATAAAGGGATCCAATTATCTGCTGGGTGTTTTTAATTGTTTGAAGAATATATATCAAATTTAAGACTGTCATCTATTACAATGCCCAGTAATTTAGTTTGTGATGCTACCTCAGTTTTTAGTATTGTTTGCAGATGTAGCCTAAAAGATTGTTTTGATTGAGATAATGTTTTGGGGTAAAGAGCATCAGTGTTGCTTTATTGGGATTGAAAGATTAGGTTTGAATTTCTCAGTCAGGTTTTTAATGTAGAGATATAAATTTAAGTGATTTCTTGGAGAATGGATATTGTGGGGGTGTACACGTTAAAGTTAAATCATCTGTGTGTTGTACTATATTTGCGTGGTCTGTGACATTGTAAAGCTTGTTTATAAAAATATTGAAAAGAAGGAGTCCCAGTATAGAGCCCTGAAGGATACCTGTGGTAACTGGGAGATAGGATGAGAGGTCCTGGATGTTACTTCAAGATAGTTAACTAAGGAACCATGTAAGGGAGGACTGAGAGAGACCCATAGAAGAGAGGTCAGTGAGTAGATGTTGGTGTGATATAGCATCAAAAGCTTTGGATAAGTCTAGGAATGTGGTTGGTATTACTTTACCATTATTTCTGTGCAGGCTTATAGTGTTGTTATAGTGTTGATGAAGTGAAGGAGGGTGGTAGTTGTACTATGGTGGAGTATTAAACCATGTTGAATTTCAAGGAGAAGATTGTTTGAATTTAGTTGATATTAAAGCTGAGGAAGAATACGTTTTCAATTATTTTTGATAGGGGGTAGATGAATATTTTGGGCATGTAGTCATTAAACTGTGTAGATATGCCACCCTTGTATAAAGGTATAATAAAAGATTTTTTTCCAGATGGAATGAATATATTTTTCAAATATAGATTTATCAATATAGAGACCAGAAAAACAATTGTATCTGCAGCAGTTTTAAGTAGTCTGAAGAGAGTTGGTCAGCAGCTTGAGTGGTTGGTTTTAGCTTATGTAGGAGTTTTTAATGGTGGGGCTAGGTACTGCGTTGAAGACAAATAGCTAAGGATGGTTAGTAGAAGCTGTATGTACTGAGAGCGTACACAAAAGGAATTCAATTTTGTTTCTAGGTGGAAGAGATCTAAAAATTTGCTATCGAGTCTTACCAGAAAATACCAGCTGTTAATATAATAAAATAATTCAGTGAGGAAACAGATAGGAAGGTCAGTCTTATCAAAAAGACTCTTCTGGTTAAAGTAATAAAAGGTGTCAGTGTGAAAAGTGACATGTAAGAGCCCTTTGGTAAGAATACAATATGGGACACAGGTGTAGAAACTGTGGAAGAGGTGGGTGAATCTCATACTGAAGAAAATGGGAAAGGGGAGTTTAAGCTTACTTATAAGCCTTTCCAAGCAGAACGTCGGCCAGGAACGGCAGCAGCAGCACTCTAGGGATTAAGCCACTCAATAACCACTGAATGAGAGAAAGTGAAACTACCAGTACATCTGGTGGAAGAAAAAAATTGTGAACTGCTATTTTAAAGAATGAACAAGATGTAACAAATAAATCTATACATGCAGTTAGAAGAGGCCATTCCCTACACTTTAAATAAAATAAAACACCAAAGAAAGTAATGCTGAGTTTGCAAACCTCTAGGTAATCCAAGTCAGCTTTAAAAATAGAACAGATAGAGAGAGAATATAGCTACAGTATAATAGCCGGGGATTTATTTGTTTATTTACTAATTAGTGAATCTGATTGGGTCATACCAGACCCCTTTTCAGTGGAGGCCCAGGGTGAAATGCTCCAACAAGTAAATATACAACTACCCTCACAACTAGTCAATAAAACATAATGCTGGCTATAAAATATTAGACAAAATGATTAAAGGCTAAACACTGAGCTAAAAAGACTGGAACATTGATAATAAACGGGATTAAACACAAAGCATGTACATTTCAATCTGGAAATAAAGGGAGCAACGATTAAAGACAAGCGAGCAATCATAACATTAAAGAGAGAAGCATATGGAAGTATATTAATTTCAATAATTTAGATGTATTGTGAGAAAATAGGTATTAATGTCAGAGAAAAAGAAATGAGGTTTTATAAATAGTAAGACATTTGAGTTATGATATGTAGATAATCAGAAAGCTAATGAGTATAATACAGAGAGAGGATAAATTAGACATTTTAGAAGGACAAAGAAAACATTTTGTGGTAGGCAAAAAAGTGGTATGGAGGAGGTGAATAACAGATTGTGTAATTTATGCAATTGTAAATAGATCCTTTGATGTCTGGTGAATGATTGCTATTAGTTGATATTAATAGGGAGAGAAAGGGAATTTGTGTTCTTTTCTGAGGGAGTCACAGTGTTGTGATACAGGGAATGATATGTAGGTTATGGTGTATCTGAGAATGGGAGTCATAGTGAAGAATTGTGGGTATACAGAGGTTAGTGTTAATTGAACATGGTGCAGAGCTGCTCTGACATAACTAATTATAGTGGATGCATAATTTTAATTTAACTCTGAAAAATATGAAATCAGATATTTCTCTAATGGGTACAGAAAATTTGCAGTATTTAGCTATATAGTGTGAATTTGCCATGTGAGGATACATTGCACAGAAATTTTCAAAGGATCTAAGGGTTCTGCTTGGAAGGTGCCAAAATAAAAGTGAGCTAAGAGCCAGAAAAGTGTCAGGGCAGTGGAGAAGTTTCTGGACTTGTCTCATGTGAATGAGACTGAAGTAGATGGGAAACTCAAGCCAGTTAAGTTATGTAAGAGGGCTGCAGTGATGAGTTTGAGTGGAAGAGCTGGTTGCAAATTTGGAAGACTGATTATAAGTTTGCTCAGGTTTTATGATTGCAATTTATGTAGGTTGGTTAAAACAGATGCTGCATAAGGGAAAGCTGTGAGAAGAAAGGCTGTGGCAATACATTTTCTGGGACTATCAGTAGCCTAGCTGCCTGTCAGTTTTTTTTTGGTAACTTCCTGGGTGTGCATATCAAGTTTTAGCTTATTGTCAATTGTAAGGCAAGCCTGCTTCATACCTGTACTTTGAACTAAGAAATGCTATACAGTACAGTGTAACCTAAGACAGAGAATAGATACTGAGATAGTTAGTAGTTCTATAGCCTTTTAGAGCCCTTTTAATGAGATTAGTATATGGCCACATTTAGAAATGGATAAAAATAAAGGCTAGAATAATAGCTGCCTGGTATTGTTAAAGACACAGGGAATGTTTTGGCAGCTTGCCTAGAATGTCAAAGGATAATATCTAGCCCTAGATCTAAGAATCCTTTGATATCCCTACCCATTGTGGATGTTCTTTTTGAATGAATAGCAATGGACATCGGGTGTCCACTTGTGAAAATGAGTAAGGTCCATCAGTATATCTTGGTGATTATTGATTATGCAACACAATTAATACTCCTGTTAATACAAATGCAAAGTCCATACTAAAACAGCTATTACTGCTTTTTTTCTACTCCAGGAATTTCCAAGAAATTTTTAGTGACCAAGGTACCTAATTCATGTCCAGAGAAATCCAAGAGCTTTGCCTTTTTAAGTGTACAGAGAAGCACATTTGTATACCACCTCTAACAAAAGGGCTCAGTGTTAAAGTCTGTGTTTCAAATTACTTTACAGGTGTACAGGATACATCTTTTTGGTATAAGGAAGTACCACAAGCCTCAACTGGATTCATGCTATTTGATTAGCTGTATTGCATATATTATGCAGGTTTGCTAGATTCAGCAAAAGAAACTTGAGAGGAAGAAAACACTCCTTTTAGAAGTGTGGCAGAACCCTTTTCAGGCATGTAAGACAGGTTAAGTGCTACAATTCCTATAGTAAGAAAACATGTAGGGAGAGTACACGGAACACAAGAGCATATAATAAAAATGCTCATCTTAGAGAATTCAACCAGATGATTAAGTACTTATGATGTTGTCCACTGCTGAAAATAAATTATTTGTAAAGTGAAGGACCTTTTGACGTTGTAGAAAAATAAATGAAGCAAACTGTAAGCTGAGACAAATGGGGGAAAGGAAGCCAGAACAGTTACATAAAATAAATGCTCTAAACCCTTGGAGGGAAACTGAAGCTTCTGTATTTAAATATGTTTGCAGAAAATGTTATGGTTCCCACAGCATTTTCTGAACATAGGAGAGACATTATCAATGTTTCATGAATAAGTAAATGAATTTCTACTAGGGATTAAGGACATATTCTCAGAATTGCTTGGTAAACTTAGATTAATCAAACACAACACTGAAATCATGTATGGTGAAAAAGTGAACTTTGAACTAAAGTGGATATCAGAGTCTCAACATTAGTTAATTAATGAAGAGATACAGAAAATGCTTAAACTTGGGGTTGAAACAAATGTCAGTGTGAGTGGAATAGTCACATTTTACTTGTCCAGATACCTGATAGGTCTGTATGATTTTGTAAAAAACATAAATTATATATCTAAATTTTATAGAAATCCCATGCCCCAAATGGATGAAGTAATTGTAAATTTGGGCAAGGATTCAAACCCAGTGTCCAGTGTCTTTTATTCAAGACTCTGAGAAGTGTGAAAAACCCTGAACTCTGAGAAATTAGCTTTTCATCATAAAGGAGATGTCTCACACCCAAAGTGAGAATCATACCCCTAGACCAACATGCAAATTTGGTTGAGATGATTTGGTCACATGGACTAATGGTAAGTGCAAAGAGGCCCTAGCCTACTTCACCTTACACCAGGGAACCATACTAATAGTTGGAGAGGTCTATGTGCCTCTTTTGGGCAATACTTGACTGCCATAAAGTTCAGCATCCCTGGGTCAATAAACCACTGTCTGGCTAGTGTCCAGTTTCCTAGCCTGGGTTACCTGGGATAGCTCTGTGAAGTGAAATTTGGATGTAAAAAACATTCAACCTGCCAAACATGAACTAAAGAGTACTACACTGAATGTAGGCTCACGGACAGGATGCAGCTTGAAAGTGGATGACATGATGGTAAAGAGGAGACTGGACATCCTGTGTATCCAGAAGATGAGGTGGAAGGGCAGTGCATCAAAGCCACTTGGCTTGGGATGCAGAGACTACAACTTTGGGGCAGATAGATTAGAAATGATGTAGGGATTGCAGTGAGGCAGTCTTCTGAAGACAGTGAGAACTATCATCAGAGTAAGTGACAGACTCATGGCAATCAGACTTGGAGGTTACTTGGTTTAGGGAGAACTAAAATCCCTAAAATCATTTAAAGCTCAACTAAAGTCTTACCTACTCAGTTACCAGGTCTGTACATGTGATGTTCCTGGATAATTCCCATATCCTGTCAACACTCTTTTATGTACCTGGTCATAATACAGCTATTTCTTCACAATCTCTAACTATCTGACTATCATCTACCTCTCTCCACTACTATTTCTACCTCTATCTCTATCTCTAGCTCTATTTCCCTTTTATTTGGACCTCCTTAATACTCCTTCATAATTTGTAACCATCTTCATCCTGTAATTACTTCACTGTCTTCTACCCAACATCTATTTACAGCTGATTGCATTTGAAAATAACTAGACTCATATAAGCTTGATATTAACTAATATTTTACTGTATTCTTATTTTAACTATCATGTTTTTATTTACTGTCGTATCATTACTACTAAATGTATGTTCATTTACTCTTCTGTGAATGTACATTTATTATTGTTGGATTAAATGTCATATCATTACTATTCTATGTATGTTTGTACATTTATTATGTAAATCTTGTAGAACTGGCTTCTAGTCATTCTGTATAATTGAGCATTTATCCTTGGGCCTCTGCTAAAAATGGGATCTGTGCCCAGTCAGACCTTTCCTGGTAAACAAAAGCAATAAATAATTCAGATAAAATAATTTCTCCAAGAGTTTTGGATTTCTAATACCATGACAAGACTGGACCTCATTCCTAAGTCAGGGTACAATCAGAGTTCATGAAATTAGTATTGTTTCAGTCTTTGATGTCAACTAAGAGTGCTCTTCTCAGCACCTGCAATGTGCTCAAAATTGCCACCTTCTGTAATTCATGCAGTTATATGTACTGGTCACATAATTAAATACAGTTGTAAATTATTTTTTATTAGACTTGTTCCTCCTACTACTATTGGGACTATCTTGGTATCTTTCTTCTACATTGCTATCATTTTTGCTTGCAGATCCTGGTATTTTATGACTTTGTGTCTCTCTGTACATAAGACACTGTAATAATTTCTGTTTCAATGACCATCACTACTTTTGTCTTTTTTCAAGGACTACTATATCTAATTTTCTTGCATCTATTTTTTGAACTGTTGATAATGGGTGATCCCATGTGATATAACCCAACTCATCCTCTGTAATGCTTTGTGAATCATGTTTCAAATGCTTCTCAGCTACTTCTATATTGCAGTGTTTGCACAATCCCCAGTGCAGCAATCTTGACACATTAACACGTTATTGTGCCTTTCAGTATACAGACCCTCTGCCATGAATATATCATAACCAGCAACAAGATGTACAACTGTTTCCAGTTCTTTTTTACAAAAACAGCATTTCCCCTTTTCTTCAATGTTTTCGATGGACTTTGTAAATCAGTGTATATGTAGTCCACTATCCTGGGCCACCATTATTAGCCTTTTAACCTTTGGTTACATTTCACCAATCCTTAACCATTCCTGTGTCAAATATTGGCCAACATGAGGTTGTTCCAGAAGATCTCTGTACTTGCCACTAAATTAGTGGACTTTCCATTTTTTTTCCTTCTCACGTGTTTCTTTTTCTTATATTCCTTCTTTTGCTTGTTTAGCACATTCAGAGTTTTGTCTTCTTCTGGTTTGATTTCCATTTGTACTTTATTCCATAATGCTTCTGCTAAGCTAAGCTAAATGTTATCTTAGACTTCTCATATTTTAAAACTTTCAGTATGTTTGGACCTGATAGGGTCAGCAGATAAGTATGCAATTCCCCTCAGATCCATAATCATTATTTATAATAATTTGCCCTCTATCAGACTCCAGTGTAAAGACAGGGCTGCATGTATAATCTCAGCATGACCCAGTGCAGGGTTGTGGTAGTGAGGAAAGTCAGGCAGCAGATTCTGAATCTACTAGATAAAGCAGGATAACTTCAGCTGGTGGTGATAATGGGAAACCTGAATGCTCACATTGGGACAGACTGAACAGGCTATGATGACTGCCTGGGTCTACATGGATGAGGCAACAGGAATAAAGAAGGAGAGGCCATTTTGGTCTTCTATCTCTCAAATATGTGTATGGTAGTTACCAAATAGTTCAGCAAGAGAGACAGTCACAAGATTACATGCAAGAGTTGTTACCATGCAACTCAGGAGGACTTTTTCCTAGTAGGGAAAGGGCATCACCATAGAATCAGAGACTGCAAAGTCATCCCTATAGAAACTGTTGGACACAGCACAAAACACAATGAGCTGCAAGCAATGGTCAGAGAAAGTCTGAATTCAACAGAGGCTAGGTTGAGTAGAAGTAGAAGAAGAAGAAGAAGAAGAAGAAAGTACATTTCCTCAAAACAGCATATGTGAGGACTGCAGAACAGGTATGTGGCCAAGCCAGGTATGGAAATAAAGTGCATAAGGGAAGTTGCTGGTGGAATGCTGAAGCCTAGGAAGTTATCAAAAAGACGGATTAAAAGAAAAAAGTGGGAAATAGAAAAGAAGGACCACACTAAGAAGAACTACTGGTGGACTATCAAAAAGGCTAAGACGGCAATCACAAAAGGAAAGAGCATGGCATCTTATTCACTCTACCAGTTTCTGAGAAGTAACTCAGCAGATAGCACAAAGAAACTCATCAGTTTGCATGGCAAAGACAGAAAGATAAAGAAGATAGCTAGCAGACACCATTCATAATGGATACCAGAAGCAACAACCTGCTCATTAGTCCACAGAACATCAAAGGTAGATGGAAAGAGTCTGTCCAGCAGTTTCTGAATGAAGAAATCCACAGAGAAGTGGCATTGCCTGATTCATAGCCAGTGATGAAAGAGGGAGAAGAGCCCACACTAGTTATGTAGTATCACTGGAAGCAAGGCTTTCACTTACAAACACTTATAATAACAAATAGGTTGTCAGTAATGCACAGACTGCAGCTACCTCACACAGTAATAACTAGGCCTGTAGACCCAAATATGCTGAGGCTCTTAACTGTAATCTTCGTAAACCACAAGGACCTCACAGACATTGCACAAACAAAATGTATCCTCAGCAACCTCAAGAGCATTCCACAAACCCAACACCAAACAGAACACATAAGGCTACATCCTATGGTGTTATCAGTTTCTAAGCCCATGAGGCACTCCACTACACAATCCAATATATTGGTCATAGGAATCTTCATTGTTAGACACACAGATATCCCACTCACCAGGCTAAAGTAAGGAGAGAGTAATGGTCAGCGGTCTTTTAGGGGCTAGGATATGTCAGATCACACACGCAGTTAAGATGTTGAACCAGAGGTACCAGTATGACTCTATCATAGTCCATGGGGGTGTAAATGACCTGAGATGTACCTCCCTGACATACATGAAGAGTAACATGACAGACTAAGTGTCCCAGGCTGGTCTGAGCCTAAAAGAAAACACAGCTTACACCAAACTATTGAAAAATGCCGCAAGACAACTTCGGAGACTGCCGGTTTTATTTAAACGCTAAAATAAAAACACGTTTTTCGTCCCACCTGAATGTAGGACTTCTTCAGAATTACAACACTCTATAACTTCAAAGACTTGTATTTATACATTTTGCACCAAAATTTAAATGCCTGCATGTTTTCAAACTTTTAAAGGGACATGCCTAAATAGCAATGCTGCTTTTAAATTCTGAATCTTGTACACACACTATTTTATGCTCCTTCTTTCACGGAGTACATCAGCATACATTTAAAAATACAGCTTTCCTTAAAAATACGACTTTTCTTGAAAAATGCAACTCTTCTTAAAATAGGAAATGTGGCTTCTTTAAAAATAACATAAAATAAACATAGACATAAATTATGCCTGATTACCTTGCTAATGGCTATAAAGCCATAAGCGTTCATGACAGCCATAAATGTTTAAATAATCCTATAAGTCTTATACAAATATTACAACTTTAATTCAATAAAAAGAGAAGATTTTTTTAAAAATGAGATTAATTAATATAATATGAAAATCATTATATGAAATATATACACATTGGGCAGGATTCACGAAGCCTCCGTGTAAGAGTTACAAGGCTTACACGGAGGCTGCAGTTAAACGGTGTGACGACAGCATGCCATGCATATGCATGAGGGCATACTGAATCACACCTAAGGATAACACGGTCCATGTAAGACAGTAGGGGGCGTGTCCGTAGGGTGAGCCCTGCAAACGGACACGCCCCCAGAAGAGTAAAAGTCCCGAAAGTAAACCCCCACGACAGAGTCCGTGTAAATGTGAATAAACACAACGCAATACATGCCCCCACAGACTATGAACATGAAATGTAAAAATGAACATGTTATATTTTTTTTAATAAGTTTTAAAGATGTTTGCCCATGAGTGCGCTCGTTTGCATGGGAATGCCCGGCGCTTAGCCACAGTTAGCAGTCAGTGGAAAAGCATATAAGAACTAAATATGCAAAGTAAGCCAAGAAGCAATAGTGTAGCGGTAGAGACGTCAGCTGAAGAGGAGGCAGTCATGGTTTGAGCCCCCGCAACATCAACTTTTATTTTTAGTGAAATAAGCACAAAACAATTCACTGACATATATGTACAAATATAAAATTATATTTTATGTAAAATGTAATGAAATGGGCCATGTATTGTGAAAAAATGTGAGATAATAAAAAAAAAATGTCAGATGTGCCTATAGCTGAGCTACACTCTAACAAGTTGAGTATATCTGCCCGTAGGTGAGCAGTGTTTTAACAGGTGTAAAATGAGTGCCCGTAGGTGAGTAGTGGTTTAACAGGTGTAGAAGGAGTGCCCTGGGTTGAGTAGAGTTCTAACACACTGAAACTGTGTGCCCGTAGCTGAACTGAGCGTATTATGTGTGCTGACAGCCGAACGGTGCGTAAGCCAGCATGACCCGTTTGCGCAGAGCTGCACACCGCGCCAACAAGCTAACCGACGGGCAACGTTGAGCAAGCTGTATCAAAACTGCCTTTACACAGACACACCTCCTAGCCTGTGTAGACAGTCATAAAATATAAAAAGCAATGGCCAGGCTCGAACTCAGTATACCATGCACCATAGTCAAAGTACTGAACCACTAAGCCATGACAGTTGCTCTTAGAAATGCAGTAATAGCATATATATAGGAATGGATGGAAAGAGGAGCATGACAAAGCAAGTTTTGTGAAGCTGATACAATTCCAAAATGGCCAATCACAGATAAGTGCGGGAAAAATGGCATATATAAGCCCCATAGGTGGGAATACACAGCATAACTGATTGTGGAACCGACTTGCAGTCAGGATGGCAGGTGTAGGAGAGGGTAGTTGCTTCCGAGCACAGAGGTGGGGCATTGAGGAGTCCAAATATATGGTTTGGCTCCTCGTCCATGATCATGAGGCCCAACTCATGCAGGGCCAGGTCCTATGGGGAGCATATAGGGCTGAGGCGTGGGACCGGTTGGCACATGATCTCACCAGTGCCACAGGAATACCGAGGACTGGTGAACAGGTCCTTCACCACCATGCGGACCTGAAGAGACGGAAGCAGGACCAACTGAACTGTTGGATCCAGGAGGCCCGGCAAATGCCCAACGCCCCAACTACTGAGTAAGTTACATGTAATTATTTATGTAAGAAATTAACCTAGCTGATATTATGGAGATGTGTATTCCAATATTACTTCATTTATATTGCAGCTGCAGGTGTCCGTTCTGTGAACCGTCGAGCCTATGCTGATAGGCTGGTGCGGTTGCGCCATCAGGCAGGTCAGTAATTCTCTCCCTGTAACTGTAAAAAAATATAAGTATGACAGCTTGCAAAAGAGTGCAGTGTAGTCACTTATTAATAAAAAGTGCAAGTAACAGTGTAAGAGAGTTTGCAAGTACTGTTTGATTACAAAAGTGTGATGCAGCCTGTAATCCAAAAATAAAATGAAACAAGTCAGAAATAATGATGTTTCACCTGTAATATAATAGTACATAACCTGCAGCAGGCTGAAAAGTACAGCTACAAAAGCTGAGTAAAACACGTGTGAAATATATCCCTGTTTAAATTCTGAAACATGACACAAGTGAGACTGTTGTAAAGGATTGTTATAATTAAAAGTAAAACATGTCAATAAAGCCTAGAATTAAGTACCATCCTGAATTGTAAAAATAAAACAAGTGAGAGAGTGTGAGAAAGAGGTATGAATCCACCAATAAAGTAGTAATAACTCCTGAATAAAGTATACTGCAGTCAGTACAGAATGAAATGAATGTGACAGGCAGAACCAAACAGCAACATGTGTTGAAAAAAGTACTGATGCTGGAATGTGTGTCCCAAAATCTGGATATGTTGCTCTCAGTTTGCAATATGCAGATAGTATGGTTGTATGAAATACCAAACATCCACAGTTGTCTATAGCCATATAAAGCAAATGTAGCAGGATGATGTAGCTGAACAGAGCCAGATATGAATGTGTATGAATAAATATGAAATGTATATTGATGTAGCAGTAACATTCCTATCACCAACCTGAATAAGTTGTCACATAGGAAACTGTAGTCAGACCTGTAGTGTGTATATATCTGCAGCTAGTAGAAATGTACAGCATATGTATAGGTATTTGAAGTTGTTAATGAAATATTTCTTCACCCTACCCTATAACCACAAATAATCCATTCCACGTGAAATGGGTATGTTTATTCACAATTAACACCCCTGGACAATTGTCCTGTTGGTTCATACATATTTGCATGTACGTTGATGCATGTGCCCTGTTCATACATCCAAACCTGATGGCCTGTTGCCATCACTCAACCCTGCATGTTGTTGGAATGTGTACTGTCGTTCAAATTATGCATGTGTTATGCTTGCTGTTCAATGGCTTGAATTTATGGGTGTTTGGTTAATGGGAATACTAATGCATGCTGTTACAACTAATTGTGAATGGTATTGCACGTTACTAACCCAAACTGCCACTAAATAATGCAAAACATAGGACGACAGGGAAGGCGGGTTCCAGCGGACCCACCTCTCCCACCTCAGCTGGCGAGTGCACCTGGCAGTAGTGCCCAGGCCAGACCCTCCTTTGGTGGCCCTGTGCCACCTGTGGGTGGAAGCGCTGCAGGGGATGGGGCTCATCCCCCCTCTGCAAGCGTGGCCAGAGGAGAACATCCACTCACCCTCCGTAGTGTCCAGACTGTGGTGCATAGGGAGATCTGGCACGCTGTGCTTGGGCCCCTAAACTAGCTTGAGGCACAGGTGGCACAACTCACAGGCATGCCTGCTGCCTGGCCTACACAGCCCCCAGTACAGCCCCATCCTGGGCAGTGAAGGCACAGTGGCAACTGCCCATGGGTGGGGATCTCAGTTCCACTGTTGCCATCTGTGGGCTCATGGGCTCGAGATATCCAAACATTCATCCCCGTCAATTGTGTAACCCCCCCACATGTGTCATACACCACCCCTGTATGCGTCTTGTTTTTCTTGTCTGTTAACCTCCCCTACCTACCTCCCCAGCTATACCGACTTCCTGTACCTGACATACCACTCTCACCTGAAAAAAAAAAAAAAAAAAGAAAAAAGGGCACTCTGTACCCACAAAAAAATTACGCCCCATACATAGCTGCCCATTTTGAACACATGTCTACTGGACATGTAAACTGGCAATTACAATTGGCTGTACAACAAATATTATTGTTGTCCTCACACCTCTCTCAGGGGTGGAAGGTTTCAAATTTCACACCAAATTACAAACATATGCACAGCTGTTGCTGACGAAGAAATGGGCAGCTATGGGCCTTTCCTACATCCCTCCTGCAAAACCCGAGCTTGTTTTCCTACTGTCCTACCCTCTTTGTGCCCCCTTTTTCACTACTTTCCTATCTCCCCATTTTCTTTTCTTTAAAAGAAAATAGCGCGGGTGTGCACGAGAGTAAGCACTTTTAAGCAGTAGTAAGCGGGTGTGCTTGTGAGAAGCTAGCGGCAGTGTGCATGCATGACCTCTGCAAACCAGCTAACCCGCTTACAACTGCTTAAAAGTGCCTTAGTCACTCTGAATGACAAGGCCTGTAGTTTTCTCAGCAGCAAAATAAAATACCTCCCTCAGTCTCGAACCCAGGACCTTGGAAACAATAGCCTGCATAACTTACCACTAAGCCATGACTGCTATACAAGAACATTGTGCTGAAAGAAATATATCATAAAATAGTAGGAATTAATGTAAAGGGAATATAGCAAGTCTAGTACACAAAGCATGTCATGTATATTTACTGTCAAATCTAGTGGATTTGTAAAATAGTACTGTGTGCTGAGAAACAGTCATGCTAGTTGGTAGCTACTAGGTAATAATGTCACAGTAGCATTTGGCAAGCCACACACATACTCAGAGCAGGATAAACACTGCCATAGTTGAATAGTTAAGAGATCAGACATAGCAACTGTGACTGAGTTACAGGGATGTCCCTGATGTGAAAACAAATGTCAACTGTGCCCCACTGACACCCTGTCAAATGTACTAACAGTAGGCAGAAAGGTGTAACTACACATGCAATGGTAACTATGACTGACTGAAGGTATGCACCACCTGCACGTCACAAATGGTGTACTAATACATATGCTTGAAATAACCCACAGTCACAACTGCAGAATATCAGAATATGTCATTGGAGTAACCCACTGCTATGTACCATTCCATGAGGCTGATAAAAGATGCACCGGAGAGTATCTGAGGCCTGCTCAGCAGCATGATCAAATACCCTTGTAAGTGTCAAGGCCCACACCATGGCCAGACCACACTGCATGCAGTAACACCCTACCACAACAAACACATAGGGAATTGCTGCCCAAACAGATTTAGCAAGCATTACAAGCTGTGAATGTAAATGGAAAATAGGAAAGCCATAGCAACACATTACAGGAAAGACACCTAGCAGGCATACAAGGAGTGAATGTAAAGACCAAATATTGAAGCCATAGCAAAAGATTGCAAGAGCCACTGCTATATACCAGTTACACCACAATCCCCACAGGAAAGCACACACACCCATATACACAGTATTACTAGTCGTAGGTGTCAGTTTACATACACACGGAGAAGAGGACACTGGAGGAAGGAATACTCAGCTTACAGAACAACATGCATTGCAGTGTCTACAACACAGCCTGAAATATGAGAGACATACCAACCCTTACACTCACAGAACAGTGTCCACAGCAAACCAGTATGGTCCCCACCCTGATAATCTGAAAGGACTACGCCTACCTAACAGACCTTTTTATAGCACAGTCCTGTAATCACATTGAGAACTGCAATCACTACACAACAGGCTGCATGCAATTAGTAAATGCTGGCTAACAATTGGTGCAGAGGCCATCACATGGACATGTGCAGATACCTACAAAAGAATCCTGTACTCCCAGCCCACACATGCAATACATTCATTGCACCTGCTGGAGGTAGAGAGAGAGAGAGAGAAAGAAAAAAGAAAGAAAGAAAGAAAGAAAGAAAGAAAGAAAAAACTGTAACAACAAAACAAAGAGGCTGACAGCAGGCCAAGTAACTGCAAGCCTACGCAAACAGCTGCAACAAACACAGGTAATGTAAAGTACTACTATAATACTCTACATACTGTGAACCCTCCAGATGTGTTATTGGTCTGTATCTATGTATATGAAGATGTGCATAGAGCCGGGGACATACTGCAACTGTCACTGAAGGCTCTACATACATATGTATCTGACGGTAGCTATGTGCACATAGCAATGTAGGTTGTAGTGCAATGTACAAGTAGGTTGTACAGTAATGGATGTTCAGCAGTATGTTACTGTGTGTATACATATGTGGAACTAAAAAGGAGTGTATATATATATATATATATATATATATATATATATATATATATATATCTAACGTGTATACGTATGTATATCGAGATATGTATATATATATATATATATAATATGCATATGTGTATACATAGATAGAGAGGGATGTAGAAATACATAGACATATATAGTTTCACAGTGTCATAGTTTAGTACTAGGCTATCTGCAGACAGTGTATAGAATAGATTTATAAACTTGCGCCTCTGTATAGTAGTGACACAGTGAAGACCCCCCTACATAATAGCATTAGTTTACTGTGCCTCTGTCTAGTAGTGACACAGAGATGACCCCTGCTGTAAACCTATGATCTCCCATCCACTCGTCAAGAATTCACATGAAGAGTGTCAGTGAGGGTCTCTGCCTAACATGAACTGGGATCCTGTTCCACAGTATGGGAAGCCTCTTAGTGATGGATCTGTCCCTACAGTATGTCCTATTCATATGTGTGCTGAGGTTTAAATCTGTAGCTGTTGTGGTTCTGATGGATTTGGATTGTATGAGGTGGAACATGTCCATCAATACCTGATTGGACATGGCCTACTACATCAGGCACAGATCACCCCTACGTAGGCAGTATGCTATGGAATAGAGCATGTGTTACGTTAGTCTGGCAGCATATGAAAGTTGTTGGAGACCCTTGATCCTCCTGGTGATGTACTTATGGGGTCCCCCTGGCTGTTGCAAGTGCCAGGTGAGGTACATACCAAATGGGGCATAGTACACAGTCATGGGCCTGATAAGGGAGGAGTATAGGGGTACAATGACCCCTTTTGATCTGTATGTGAATCCCTTCATGATAAGGTGGGCAAGTTAGGAAGTCTATCCAACCACTTTGGCAATGTGGGTGTCAAATGAGAGGTCAGCATCGATCAGTGTCACCAGGTCTCTGATTACTTTGTCTGTACTCAGTGGGTTACTGTCTATGTGATAATATGTGGGTACCTTGTCCGTCCAAAAGGGTATGAGTATACATTACGTGGCATGCAGTTTAAGGCCATGACTCCGGCACCTGTTGTCAGTGTCCGTGAGGCCTGTCAGTAGGATGTATGTGTCAGCTGGTGTATCGACTATGGCACCTAGTATGCAGTCATCTTTGAACACTGTCAGCCACAACCCTCCCATGTCTATTTCCACATCTGAGAATTATATGCCGAACATGAGCGGTCCCAGGATAGAGCCCTGTGGGACACCACTTGTGACTGGCTCTGAGTCTGACATGGCACCAGTGAGTTTGACTGTAGGGTTTCTATCCATTAGCCAGTTTGCAACCCATCTTGTGACATATGGATTTACATTTCAGCTGTTGATCATGTCTATGATGCCAGAGTGCGGTATTGTGTCGAAAGCCGTAGGCAAGTCCAGGTAGGCTGTATGGACTGCTGTGCCCTCGTCAATGGCTCTAGTGACTGATTTGAAAAGGTCAACCAGGTTCATAAGGCAGGATCTGCCCTCAACAAAGCCAAACCGGGTGGGATCAAGTGTCTAAGTCCCCAATGTCTCTGTGTATGAGTTCCATAATGATCCTTTCCATAGCGTTGCAGACCAGGCTGGTTAAGCTTATGGGGCGGTAAGTTACCAGGGTCTGTAGAAGTGCCTCCTGTGTGGAGTGGGACTACTGTTGCTGTATGCCAGTATCCAGGTACATATGCTGTAGTAAGGCTATGGTTGAATAGCATTTAATGTGCATGTGTAGCTCCTCTTGGAGTTCACGTAGCATGCAACCTGCAATACCGTCGGGTCCCATTGATGCTGTGTTTACAGCTTTGCTGAGGGTGGTTCCCAGCTGGACATCTGAGATGACAGAGAGGTTACAGTCAGCTGGGATAAGTAATTCCTCATGTGTGGGTGAGGGAGGGGGGAAATCTGCACTGAACCTGTCTGCCAGAATGTTGGCGTTATCTGTGTGTTCAGTGTAGCGTTTGTCACTGTGAACTAACTGCGAACATATCTGAGGGTTCCCACCCAGGTGTGTAACATAGCAGAAGAAGGCCTTGTGGTTATATATAGTGTCCATAGCGATGTCCCTCTCATTGTTGGCCTTGCATGTTTGTACGACAAAACGTATCTTTCTACTACTGCTGATCAGAGATGCCTTAGCTCTATGGAATTCTGCTCTGCCATGCAGTAGCTACCTTCTGTTGTTATACAATTTGTTCAATGCTGGGGTCCACCAGAGAGGACGCCTGCCCTTGGTGGAGAGGGTCTTGGTTTTATTTGTGATTGCATGATCCATGCATTCTTGGAGATGTCCGTAGAAAGCATATGTGAAGGTGTCTGCATTGCGGGAAGTGGTTTCCACTGGCCCAGTGGGCATTAAGGATACCAACTCAATTATAAGAAGTGTAAAGTCGGCATGTGAGAGGTTTCCCACTGTAGTCTTTTGTGTTGTGGGGGAGGTGGGATATGTATATCCAGGGGGATTAGTCTGTGGTCAGATGTGACTAGTGAGGGGTATACTTCCGTTGTGTAGCACATTGTCCCCATGTTTGTGATGATCAGGTCTAGTATATTATCTCCCATTGTGGGAGAGGTGACTAGCTGTTCCATTGCATTTGACTTAGTGAATTCTGGGAACCTTTGGGCTAGGGTGTTTGGGGTAGAATAATGCACCCAGTGTATGTTAGGGTAGTTGAAGTCTCCCAATATGATGGTGTGTGGTGGGACATTCATATCCTCCAATATCTTCAGGAAGGCTGACTGTGGTTCCTGAGACTGGGAGGGTGGTCTGTAACATGCTACCAGTTGTATAGCAGGTTTGCCTATGGTTATCTGCACCTGGATGGTCTGTGATGCTTCATGTGTTGCCACTAACCTGGAGGTGTGGGTGTCCTTCATGAATATGGACACACTCCCTCCCTTTTTGTTTTGCCCCGAGTCCTGGGGCCAAAAAGCATGATACGGGGTATAGCCTGGTACCGCTGGTGTGCTCTCAGGAGCCTTGAACCAGGTTCTCACTTACTGCACAGACATCGAGATTGGTAGAATATGTACGTACAGATATATGTAATACGCACATACATATATAGATATATGTAGAGACATATATATATACAGATAGATCTGACTGACAACAGATATGTCTATATATGACTATCTCTCTCTCTCTCGCTGTCCCACCCCCTCTCACTCTCACTCTCCCTGGGTCTCTCTATCACTCTCTCCCCCTCTCTCTCCACATCTATATGTATATATCTACAAGTATATATATATAGTTTATATACATATATATATATATATATATATATATATATATATATATATATATATACATATATATATATATATATATATATATATACTGTGTAAGGCACATGTGTGCAGATGTTTTGCAACAGGTGCCTGGTGTCAAAGGCATGGAGTGAACACCAGTGTGGATACTGGAGTACCATACCCCATTCAAAAACACTGACACCAGTAACCACCACATATGTGCATGCCTGCCCACCACTGCATGTGTCAGGGGGGAACAGGGGCAGCAAGTGTACAATAGGCTCCACATTGATATACACAGTGGCACACTAGTCCTGTAATACCTGTACATGGAATGTGTCAGCGGACATGGTGTGTCAGCTATGGACATGTAGGTCACTGTACCCCTCCACACCCCACAATGTCCTACACGGTATGTACCTCCCATGACAGCTACAGATATGGAGAAGGACACACACATATGCAAGTAACTGTGTCAATGCACTCAAATACCACAGAGCGCACACAGACTACCTACATAGAGGTTACCACTGCTGGATATACATAGTTCGGTCACACCCATGACATTTGTCTAACAACCATGGTAACACCTCCAAAATCCACAACACAAATTACCTATGTCTGTCTATCACTGCAGTATAGAGCACATGGTGGAGGTACAGGACCTTACCCACAGATACGACATACCCTGTAGTAGACCACACAGAATTAAGAAGCAAGGCTCCCCATGAGTAGATGTCAGACATACCCCTGCTGAATGTTATGCAGATAGGTAATATGCCATATGAGTCACCCTGTGTAACTGTTTGTAAGGAGCAGGTACGATCATAACACATGTGTCACAAGGGGCAGGGTAGCATAACAGTATGCTGCTGTAGGCCCAGGGCCAAAAGCACACTACCTACCTAAGACACAATGCACACCCATGAACACATTGCAAATGAAATATGTGAGATGGAATGAGTGTGCTAGTGACTGGGTGCATGTTGTGTACTGGTGTGATTGCTCACCATGACTGTCTGTCTGTCATGGTAGTGTGTGTCCTTGGTTTGAGGCCAGAGACAGGTGTGTGAGGTATTGCAATCAACACATACTACATTGCCATATGTTGTGCTGTGTTACCCTGTATGTCACTGTGGTGTAGGTAGGGTTATGGCAAGTAAGAGTAGTGTGCATTACCAGTGAAATATGTAACATGCATTGTGTGCAGTGCACGGGCTGATAATGTTCCCCATACAGTACCTTGATACAAACCCCCAGTGTGAGGTTGTGTTTTGTACCTGAAACAGTATGTTGACTGCTGCAGTATACTAGTCTGTCGTATGGAGTGTGCCAGGTACTGTTGCACAGTTGTCGGATGAGCACTGATATCTGGTCATTTACATGTGTATCCCCAATAGACAGACAGATGCTATATATGGTGTTTAAGTTATATCACTGCAGTCGAGTATTATGTGTATTATGTGTGCCATAGTTTGCTGACAGATATTGCTAACATATTTTCCTTCTCCTTTTCAGGGCTATGGTTCACCAGCGGAACCCTGTCTACTCCGCTGCAGAGGAGGAGGAGATACACCAGAGCCTGGTGCGGGATTTCACTGTACTCTTTTCCCGCACCAGCCAGAACTAGCAGGAGAGGGCTGCACTGTGGCAAGACCTGGTCCGTCGGGTAAATGACATAGGCACACATAACCAGACATATGAGCAGGTACGCCATCACTGCAGTGATTTAATTAGAAATGTCCATCAGCGTGCGTCGGATATCCACAGGCAGCAGCTTGCCACAGGTGGTGGGGTGGCTAGACATCACCCCTCACCAGACTGGAGGGACTACTCCTAAGTGTTGTGGCTCCAGCACAACAGCAACAGCAGCAGCATACATGTGTAATGATGGAGGCTGGAGCCACACAGCAGCAGGACACGGAGCATGCAGGTAACATGCCATGTGTATAGTTGACCGTTCTATACACTGTTAGGTTATGCATGTGTGAGGTGTATCTTCGTTTTGTAGCTGTAATCTTGGTAATTATTGTGCAAGAGTGATATCCTCAATACCTGCAGTACACCTGTGGAAGCTAACTGTTGCACTACTGAACTGTATCATGCCCACAGTATCAATGCCACAGTTGTGCCCACTGACAATAAATGTCTCTTTTCTGCAGGTCCCTCTGGTGTAACAGCAAGGCAGCCTATCCATGCTGGTGAGTGTGTAATACCATTACCTTCAATACTCTTGATACTAATAGTAATAATAGGCTGAAGCAGTAGTGCTATGTGTTTGATTGCAGGTGTGTTTGTGTCTGTGGGTTGATATCTCATATACTGAGGTGTGTGCATGTGTGTATGTCCCCATGTGTGCATGTGCCCATGTGTGCATGTGTGCATGTGTGCATGTGCCCATGTGTGCATGTGCGCATGTGTGTGCATGTGTGCCCATGTGTGCATGTGTGCATGTGTGCATGTGTTCATGTGCCCATGTGCCCATGTGTGCTTGTGTGTATCAGTGGTGACATTGTGTACACATTGTAAACTGTTTCCTGTCTTACTCCCACAGGTTCTGGTGCTGCTCTGGTGTTGTGCAGCAGGGAACCTGAATCAGCTGCTGTGGATAGTGATAATGATGATACCTGTGTAATGGCACAGGTAGGTGTGCCAGGGTCCGTCATTGGTCAGCCAATTGACACTACACAGCTGTCGACCCCATCAATGTGCACAGTCATCCTGCCAATACACCCTTTGTCACCAATGTCCCTAGGTGATGGACAGGATACAGTGGGCATTGACCAGGGTAATGTGGTACCGGTGGCACATGCATCCCCACACAGCAGCCATGGCCAGGGTCCTGACATGGTACCACACAGGCAGACGTCCAGGGGTTCTCGTGGGAGCATCCGTGGGCATACCACCCCTGTCAGACGTGCCCACAGAGGTCTTTCAACCTCAGCTATGTTTCGGACTGTAATGCAGGCATAGTCACGTATGGAACTGTACACCAGACAGGGTCTGAGGGAGCTGAGAGCATGTCGCACAGCCATGAGTGACAGTATGCGTGATGTTGCGGCTGCCATCCGTAACTTCACTGAGGTCATTGACAGACATTGGGGGGACACATTAGATCTGTTCCACAACTACATGTCCATGAGCCAGGGCAATGGTGGACGGTTGAGGCGTCGACGTGGCCGTATGCCAGCAACAGCAGCAGCTGGCAGCCGTTGCAGATGACACAGGCCCGTGGCCACTCACATAGTGGCAGCAGCAGCCCCAGCAATGCTGGGTCTGTGCTGTCATCAGACCGCCCCAGGAGACCACGTGCACATGGTGCTGGACAGTCCCAACAGGGACCTGTCTCCAGTCACCAACCACCTGCTTCTGATGACAGTACCCAGTCTGGCTTAGTACCTGATATGGTCCGTAGCACCCCTGCCAGGCACAGGTACCATGTCCTTGGCCACAGACAGTGATCTGTATGACCTGGCAGGTACAGTCTGTGGTTTTCCACAAACACCTGTATATGGCAGCCATAAGGTGGGACTGTGTGCATTCATACACACATGCAAAGTGATAACACCTAGGGCTACCACATACACACACACACTGCATCAACATTGCCCCATCTTGTACTGCTGTCCCTCACCAACACACACACACAGACATGTCAATTGGTTGTATCAGTGGCAGACTCAGGCATACCAGGTACACACCCTGTGCATATGATGAAACTGTGCCACCTCCTGCAATCTGTAAAATCGGTGCAGGAACAGGTTAACATGGTGCTGATGCACAGGGTGACTACATAGACGTATTGTAATAGTATGATGTTGACAACAGTACAGTGTAATGATATCAGTCTGGGTATATACCAGCATGCCTGCTGCAGTTACAGTATGAATGTCATTGTATTGATTTGTACACCCATAGTAATTACCACAGTGTTCTGTCTGCACATCTTTGCATACTGGTGGTGAGGCTGTCAAGGGATGGCCACTTACATAGGCAGCACAGGGGATACAACAATGTACATGTTGATACTCAATCATGGTCATGTCAACTGCGAGTTGCATGCTGTCCACACACAACTCTGCAATGCGGATGTTTCAGGATGTTGTGTCTGTGCAGTACTACACAACAGGTTCAAGGCTCACAGGAGCACACTAGCACTACAAGGTCACACCCCATACCATGCATGACAGCACCAAAACACAGAACTAACTATCTCTGGAGGGAGAGTGTCCATACATGTCAAGGATACTGTGGTGCCAGGACAGGTAGCATACATCATACTAAGTCTGGAACTGCTGAGTGAGGGCTCAGTGTCTGTTATTTGACATGTGTATTATTACAGGTATGAGCACTTGGGTATCAGGCCAGTTATTCAACATTACGAAGGTACGTGGTCTATACACTTGTGTGGGGTGCGGCTGGACCCAGCCCGTCTGACCTGTGAATGTCTGGGTACTGGCTTATAGTGCCTGCATATATGCACTGTTACCTACTGGAAGTCGTACACCTTGTTTGTTGTAGCATAGTCTACATACAGGCCTGCTGACTGTAGCTTTGTTTGTATGCAAGTTTGCCTGTTATGTTCCTGAAACACTGATTCCACCTGCAGTGCTGATATACAGTGCCTCTGTGGATCCCTAGTGACATCTGTATTGCTTACTGTACTGATGTCCATGTGTCACTTGACAGAACATCACTGTTTGTCCTGTTTGCATGTAGCTTGCCTGTAACACATTGCATATGACTTACCTCGCATTTGCTCAAGACAGCATTCATATATGCCAGCACTAACAAATCAGGAGCACTACACCCTCACATAGTCGCCTTGAGTACCTTCTTCCCCATTGGCCCTATGTGTCGTTACTTAGTATGGGAGTCACAATGCTATGGTAGCATGTGCAAAGGTCACGTGTCGATCTACTCTCAGGTCCAGTTGGTGAATCTGTGAGTCATGTGGCAATGTTACAGCTGCCTCATGTACACAGACAACCCTCTCCCCTTCCCATACACGTACATGTGAGAGATGCAACCACATAGCCAAACTGGGGGCTAAGCTCTGTTAACACAGCACTGGCATTCCCTGTCAGATGGAGTGGGATACTACAGTGAATACAGTACCAGTCTCCCATAGACCTACCACGACCACAATCCAAACACAGAAACACACAGGTACATTATTGGACTCTCAGAATAGCATCCTGCCTGAGCAGCTGACACCTTCAAAGCAGACACACAAGCAAATGTTAAACAGAGCAGAGCACATGCAACACATAGCTCACAAAGCCTGTGTGCCAAACAGTCACAGGCCATACGGCTTGACAACACACCTGGCTACAGTTGTATGAGGTACCTCTATCGTCACGTACACTGGGGTCCTGCTCCCAGGCTGAACAAGGTGACTCTGAGTTGCCTGTCGGGCACTATGATCCACCACATAACACAAGCATACCGGTCACTCCAAGGCATGTAGAAGTATGACTCAGTCATTGTCTGTGCCAGTGTGTATGACCTCTGACGCACCTCCCTGGACTACATGTTAGGGGACATAGAGGGGCTCTCTGAGCTTGTGGCACAGACTGGTATGACCCTGGCCTTGAGTAGCATCTCACCCTCACCAAGAATGCTGCCACAATATGTAGACAGGATCATCAGTTTCTGCAATTAACGTATGTTTCAGTGACATTCAAAGGGGATCCAATGCCTGTCAGTGTGGGATTACATGCTGGACAAGCCACGTTGCTTTGCTTGGGACAGCTTGCACCTGTCACCCATGGGCCGTTGTATATTGGCAGAGGCTGTTGCTACACATAGTGCCTTTGTATGCAAGGCTGACATTACATAGCCACCTACACAGGTATCACACGGGATAGGACACTAATAGAAATGCTACTCAACAGCAGCAGTGTAAACCTCAAGATGCATGCAGTGGAAACTGTCCTTAGCATGGGGTACAACAATATCCATGCAGTAACAGACTCCTGGTACAAGGCTCCCAGGTGCACACCATCGGTGCCAGGTCATTCCTGATACCATGCTTGTCATCCCCTACACATGCACCAAACCAGAACAGGGGGGGGTGTATCCAAAGGCACCTCAGATACACACACCCCTAGGTTGGTGGCACTGCACAAAGCATCAGAGCCTCTCCATGTGCAACTCACAGTGGGTTAGACTGCCTTCAGGTTCATAGCCTGGCACACACCACACTCCCATACCCAGGAAACCCACTTGGCCTTCCTGACAACACTGGGAATATGACAGTCTCTACACACACCATTATATGGCTGTACTGCAACTACCCAAACATAGAGTGTGAGCATTACTCTAGCTGCAAGACCCTATCTGAAGGGTTCTTATCATTCATTCCCTGCATTGCTATGGAACAACTTGTTACCACTCCCACAAGTGGTGACAACATACTGCACCTGTTCATCATCAACATGTGGACTATATGCTCCAGACCAGTCATGTATCCCTCGCTGGTGGGATGACACCATCTACAACCCACACTGTATAGTCACATACCACATGCAGCCCCTGCACAGAACACCACAGTCATACAGTTGTCTGATGCATATTCCATGTATTCACATGAGGCAGGCTTCGGACATGTGAACTCTTGCAGTTCACAGGTACATATGTGTAGGTGGCACACACATACATCATGTGTGCATTGACATTACTTATATAATGTATGTCGTGCAATATTGGGAACAACACCCCACACACATGGACAAACTGTGTGACAAAAATACACATGGAGTTTGTAGGATACAACCCCCTACCTAGCTATATTAGATCACTTGTGAGAGTCGCAGTAGCAGAGTGTGTTATTTGCATTACTGGGGGGATTGCTTTCTCCTGCTGTACTTATAGGGTGCTGACATAATCAGTGTTTAGACAGTGGAATATGCAGCATGTGTTGTGTAGCAATAGTTGCCAAAAGGGACATTTCTTTTACACATGGAATTGCACACACTACTCTCCCACACACATACTGTGCACTTGCAGGATTCAAACCCCTACCTACCTATGTTATGACACTTGTGAAAGACGCATTAGCGGAGAGTGCTATTTGCATTACTGGGGGGATTGCTTTCTCCTGCTGTACTGATAGGGTGCTGACATCATCAGTGTTTAGACAGTGGAGTATGCAGCATGTGTTGTGTAGTAATAGTTGCCAAAAGGGACATTTCTCTTACACATGGAATTGCACATACTACTCCCCCACCCACATTCATTCACACACTGTGCACTTGCAGGATTCAAACCCCTACCTACCTCTGTTATGACACTTGTGAGAGACACATTAGCAGAGTGCACTATTTGCATTACTGGGGGGATTGCTTTCTCCTGCTGTACTTATAGGGTGCTGACATCATCAGTGTTTATCAGGAAAAAAGGTCCCCTGCACGTAGGCAAATGCCAGGCTCCAACCAGAAGAGTACAAAAAACAAAGAGCCAGCACAATTGACTTCAAAATCATTTTGTATTCATAAATACATACAGCAAACAGACCGGTTTCGGCTGGATAAACATAACCTTCCTCAGTGTAAAAAACACAAACAAATAATATGCTGTTTAAATAGTATAAGGCCATTTCCCATTGGTAGAATACTCATAAATATTCATTAAGCCCTAGTGGGAATAAACCCCCTAACTTGATGATCCACTTTCTTTCTTTATTATTTAGGATATTATGCCATTCAGTTTTATTTAGTCGATTACCATGAATAACATCAATCACCATGAAATTGAACTGTGCAGTGGGATGCAATAAGTAGTGTTTGTATAAAGCATTGGTCATTTTTTTATGTTTGATGTTACTTATATGTTCCGAAATCCGTGATCTTAATGGACGGGACGTCTGTCCTATGTAGAAAGCTCCACATTGGCAAGTAGCAAGGTAAACAACCCAATCATTGCTACAATTGGCAAAAAAGCCTATATCATAAACCCTGGAGCAATTTCTACTAGAAAAAGCCTTAGCTGTAGTCACAAATCTACAATTCGAGCAGTGGCCACATGGAAAACATCCATATAAGGCTTTACCTGACAGTGTGGTCTGTTTGTGTATGGGGAGTTTAGTGTCACAGTGCTTGTAATGATTGAAATAGGATTTCAGATTTTTTCCATTCCTATATGAGAAAATACATCTATTAGGAATAAAATTAGCAATATTATTATCAGATTGAAGAATGTTCCAATTCCTATGGACACTGTCCAAAAGACAATTGGTGTTACGAGCATAGGTAGTAACAAATCTTAATGTGGAAGATGCAACAGCAGTTTTATCTTTATATTGAAGTAATTCTGACCTGTCCATGTTATGTACCTGATTCTTAGCCATTACAATGTTGCCAACCTGGTAGCCTCGTTGTATGAATCTGTCCGTTAGGTCCCAGTACTTATAGGGTGCTGACATCATCAGTGTTTAGACAGTGGAATATGCAGCATGTGTTGTGTAGTAATAGTTGCCAAAAGGGACATTTCTCATACACATGGAATTGCACACACTACTCCCCCGCACACATTCACTGAGCACTTGCAGGATTCAAACCACTACCTAACTATGTTATGACACTTGTTAGAGACGCAGTAGCAGAGTGCGCTATTTACATTACTGGATACAGTTTCTGCTCCTGACATATGTGTAGTGTGCTGACATCATTATGGATGAAGAGGTATGTACATCTGCTACTATCCATCAGTACAGGGGAGAGCATATTTATGCATTAACTTTGCACAGGCACAGTGGCCTACTGTACTGTGGAGGCAGATGCCAAATACACTGTGCATAGCCTTCTGTATTCCCTAGGGACAACAGTCAGGTATTGCACTCTACGGCCATATGTTTACCTGTCAGATGCAAGTATCTGTTGCTCATATACTGTTTGTGGATCTTTATTGCCATAGCCTTCCCTATCTCTATAAACAACGTGTGTACTGTGGGAGATGTTTGCATATGAGTGGGATCCAGTACTTTACTTATGTCTCTGTTGTAACTTCACTGTGTGCACTGGGCAGATTTCTGTATTGTGGGAGGTTCCTGTGTTAACACATAGAAATGCCAGATATGTGTGTGCAACTGCTAAACTGTGACATTTCCTAAGTGTGTGAGCATGCCCAGTTCACAGTTTGTATGGCTTCTTGACTGCCACGTCTCATTTATCTAAGTGTGCGAGCATGCCCAGTGTGACCTTTCCTTATGTTGGGATCTGTGGACCACCACATTTCTGTTTGTGTGTGGACGCCATCTATATATCACATGTATAGTTGAGTGTTAGACATCAGGTTGTGTTCTTACTGCCCAACTGCTTTGTGTCTGAACCTAACAGGCATTATGCTGTGCCTGCAGGGTCGCCATTGGATCGTTTGCATACAGTTGTCATCATCCTTTTCTGCTGACCAAACAGTTGTATTGCCGTATAGTGTACTGGTGCAGAACTTTCACTGTGGTGGACAGTATAATCGGTTTCAGTCATATCACTGCTTGTAATATTTATAGTGAGCACACCAGACTGGTTGACGGCCAGTTGTGCAGATATGACCATGTTGCATTTTGTTCAGATATGGACAGCATAGTACATGATTGTCCGACATTGTTAATGTATTCCACAACTTGTGTGGACAGTGACAAACAATGGCCATGTGCCCTAGTCCATTTGTAATGCTAGTCAGAGAGTGTTTGTCCTTCAACACACATTTACTGGTGTTTGCCATGACATATGTCACGGTTAGTGTGCTGTGCCTCTGTCTACCCGTGACATACAGGTGATATCCAGGGTACACCTACCATCTCCCATCCAGTCATCATGATTCCTCTGGATGACAGTCACTGAGGGACTCCCTGGATATCCTGTAGTGGGAGTTTAGTCGTGAGTAGAGTGAGCTTCTGGGTTATGGACCAATCGGTACAGCATGTCCTGTTTATGTCTGTGCTGGGGTTCAGGCCTGTCAGCTGCATAGGTCAGCAGCATTCAGTGTTTACATGGTGCCAAATGTCCATTGATACCAGGTTGGTCATGGCTCTGTACATCAAGCACAGTTCACCTCCAGCCAGGCAGTATGGCACTGTGTGGAGCTGCAGTTTCTTTACTCAGGTGACACATGGCATCTGTTACAGCTCTGCGATCCTCCTGGTGGGATATTTGTGTGGTCTTTCCAGTTGCTGCAGGTGTCTGCTACGGTACATCCCTGAAGGACCATTGTACACAATTGTGAGGCTGCTGATGGATGACTGGAGAGGCACATTGACCTACCTTAACCAAACTGTGCTTACCTTCATGATTAGGTGGTTATATGGTATGTTTCTGTAACCACTACAGACACATGGTTGTCACATGCAGGATATCTATCACCTTGTGTCCCCAGGTCTCTTATTGCTCCTGATGTACTTACTGGGTTAACACCTATGTGGTAATTTCTGGCCATGTACTGTGTTTCCACAGGGGTTGACTATACACTATTCTGCATTTAGCTTGTTGACATGGCTGTGGCACCACTTGTCTGTTTCTATGTGTGCCTTTTGTAGGTTGCTTGTGTCAGCTGGAGGGTCCGATATGGTGGCCAGTTTGTAGTCCTCTGCGAACCTGTTCAGACAGAGTCCTTCCATGTTGGCCTGTACCTATGTGACATATATAGCATACAAGTGAGGTCTCAGGACCATGCCTTGTGGGATGCCAGTTGTACCTGGTTTGCAGTCTGCCATGGCTGCAGCATGTCTGCCAGGTCAGTTCTGTCCTTGAGCTGGTTTGCAACCCATCTACTTGCATAGGGGTTTATAGTTAGGCTGGTGAGCTTATCTGTACTGCCAACTAGGGTATTGTATGGAAGGGTTTAGCAAGGTCCAGATAGGCTGTGTGATCAACATTCCCCACATCAATGACCTTGGTGCACATTTCACATGAGTCAGACATGTGTTAGGGGCAGGATCTGCCCTATGACAGCCACACTGGGTAGGGTCCAATGTCTGTAGCTACCCAGTCTCGTTATTCATGGGATCCATGATCATCCTCTCCATTACTTTGCCAACCTAGATAGTTGGGGTTGAAGGGTGATAGTTTGCAGTATCCATTCAGGCACCCCCTTTGTGGTGTGGGACCACTGTTGCTGTACACTGCTCTTTGGGTACATATCCTGTGGTAGGACTGATAGTGCGCAGTAATGCTATTTGCTGTTCCATTCTTCTTACAGTACTCGTTGGACACAACCCAGGACACCATCTGGTACCATTGATGCTGTGTGCTGTGCTTTGTGGATGCCGGCTGTTACCTCAGCATCTGCAATGTCAGGGGGCCAGCACTCTCCTGGGATATATATTTGGCAGTTAGGTGCTGGTGGGGAGTTTGGAAGGAATCTGTTCAGTAGGCTGTTGGTAATGTGTGTGGGTTTGGTGTATTGTTTGTGATATTAGAGTGCTGTAGAGCATATCTGTGGATTATCACCATGGTTCCTACCATCAGGTAGGACAGCTGTGTGATAATCCTTTGTGTCCTGCACAATTTGTATCATCATAGGTTCATAGGTTCATACTAGGCTATCTGCCCTGGCCTTGTTTGAGCACGGACAGACTGTGTGTGGGTGTCACCACCCCTTGCAATGTGCATATTATGCCCACGTAGGGTTTACTTTCCTTGATGTGACACAGGGATGGCCCCCAGTGTACACCTACTATCTCCCATGCACTTCACCGGATTTCTCTTGTTAAGTTTGTGTGTGGAGCTCAGCCTGTCATGGACTGGGATTCTGTTCCAGAGTGTCAGGAGCCTCTGGGTTATGGATCTGTCCCTCCAGCACATCCAATTAATCTATGTGTGGAGGTTCAGATATCTCACTGTGGTGTGTCTGCTGGATTTGGGGTTTCTGCAGTGGAGCATGTCCATTCATTCTGGATTGGACATGGCCTTGTGCATCAGGCATACATCACCACTGACTGTGCAGTATGCTTCTGAATTGGGCTATGGTTTCTTCAGCCAGGCTGCAGATGTCCAATGTTTGGACCCTTTATCCTGTTGGTGGGGTACATTTAGGGTCTTTTTGACTGCTGCAGGTGTAAGGTAAGGTACATCCGAACTGGGGCATTGTTGTCACGTATGGGTCTGATAAGGGAAGAGTATGGGAGCACAGTGACCTCTCTAGCTCTACATGTGCATCCTTTCATATTAAGGTGGGCAATATAGCAGGTCTTCCTGGCCACCTTGGCAATGTGAGTGTCACATGACAGGTTACAGTACACTTGTGTCCCTAGGTCCCTGATTACTTCTTCCATACATAATGGATTGCCACCTATGTCATACTTTGTGTGTGCCTTGTTTGGTATTTGTTGAGACATTCATACTTTGCAGTGTCTTCAGGAAGGCTGGCTGGGGTACCTGGGTTTGTGTGTGTGGTCTTTAGCAGGCTTCAAACAGATACACAGTTTGAGACAGTGTTACTTGCCCATGGATAGTCCATGCTGCTTCTTGCTGTGGTACCAACCTGGGGGTGTGGTTATCCTTGATAATTACTGGTAGCCACACTCCTATTGTCATGTGTTCCATGTTTTGGAGCTGTAGAACATGGTATGAGGCATAACCTGGTAGTATTAGGGTGCTCTTCTGGGCCTTGCCCAGGTTTCAGTTACAGAACACATATTACCATTCTCCATGCTGTGGTGGGTTTGGTCTGCATGCACCTTGTAGGTTAGACTTCTGGCGTTGGGTAGCATTACGTCCAGGTTATTATCCCTTGTGCTACCTATGGTGGTGGGTTTGTGTTTCCAGACTTACCTATTCCAGGCACAGTGGGGGTGACAACAGCCTTTGCCAGCATCCACGCAGCCAGGTGTGTTGGGTGCGTGCCATCCCTAGCAGGTGGGGCATCATGTCCTGCTCGGCATGTCAGCCCAGGCTGTCAGCCATGTGTTCCCCCTTGCTAGCAGCAATACCTCAGCCAATTATTGTACTTGATCTTGTTGTCTTCATAGTGTGGCATCATGCTTGGTGAGGGTGAGATGTTAGGTTGGGTCTTCATGTTTGCATATACTAGATGGTGTTACATTGCTTAACACATGGCGATCATGCCTCAGGTGGTGCTGCAGGGCTGCCTCTGTCAGATGCACATACTACACTCCCTGTACATGTTTGAGAGCAGGTTGTGTCATGTTAGGCGTCCCTGTTACTATATGAGTGAGTCAGAGAGGGGTATCATTCCCAGGGTTCCTACTGAGCCAGTGTATGTGCTATGCATTGCCTCTTTGCCAAGGCCAGAGCATACTGGGCACATCTCCTTCTGCCTACTGGGGCAGGCTCAGGTTGTTCCTCCTCCGAGTCACGCTCTGCCTGTGATGGCCTTGGCAATGGTGGTGGGGCTGTTTGTGCCGGCCCTATGCTGGTCCTGCTGCAGCTGTTTTTGCAGAATCATATTATGTAGCATAGCACATACCATGACAATTTGGGTACATGTAGTTGGTGAGTACTGCAAGGCTCCACCAGATGTGTCCAGGCACCGGAACTGTGACTTAAGCAGCCCAAACACACGCTCTATTACATTACGTGTTTGTGCATGTGCCTCATTATGGCGTTCCTGTTCGGGTGTGTGTGTGTTTCTGATGGGTGTCATCAGCCATGGCTCCAGTGCATAACCTGCATCCCCCACTAGGTGACCATGTGGGATGTCGCCATTGGCAAATGTCTGGTACAGCTGCATCAAATGCCAGATATGGGAATCATGGTAGCTCCCAGGGCAGCCAGCATACACATTCATTATTATGCCCTGGGCATCACACACAACCTGGCAGTTGATGGAGGGGAAGCCCTTGCGGTTAATGTAGGCCCTACCCCACTCACCGGCTGGTGCTTTGATGCATATGTGCGTGCAGTCTATTGCACCCACTACCTCAGGGTATTCCGCTATTTGCTGGAAGAGGTGCATATTGCTGGCCAATACCTCACGGACATTGGGGAAATATACATGCTCACTGACATGTGCTGACATGGCATCCAGGAACTGGTGCAGTACCCTGGAGGCTGATGCCTGTGATATCCCCATCATATCACCAGTTGGTCTCTGGAAGGTACCTGTTGCTAGTATTCTTAGGCCAACACATACCTTGGTTTCCACTGGGATGGATTCCCCTCTGTTGGTTCTGTGTGTGAGGCGTGGCCTGCAAAGCTCAACAATTTGCTGCAGGAGGTCTCTGTCCACTCTATAGCGCTCCACTATCTCCAGCTCATGTAACCCCTGGTAGGTGACCCTGGGCCTGTACACTCTTCTCTGTCTCTTCACTGTGGGTTGTCTGGCAGCATTTCCATTGTCACCACCCTCAGCAAGTCTCCTATGTCTCCTTATGACAGCTATGGCAGCCCCTAGCATGTTTGGTCTGAGTGCAGCTTTTTCAGTTTTCACTTCTACTAGCTTACTCCTGTCTTGCAGTGTCTCTTGAGAGAAACATACTGCAATTCTGTTTGCAGTGTTTTAAGTGCTGGGCTGGGCTTGTATTCTGCCTGTGTAATTGCCTGGTTCTAATTGTTTTCACCTGCTACCTCTACAAATATTCCCTGCTAGCTTCCTACTATTTCTTCTGCTTCCTTTTTCCTCTCTGTTTCCTCAGGGGGGAACAGCGCGCATACCAGCGAAAACACACTCACAGTGGCTACCATGCACGCACACATGCTTACACGGACTAGAATCTGCTTATTCGGATTAAAATGCACGCACACCAGCGCAAAAAGGTTTACAAATCTTTAAACAGGCTCCTACATGCCTACTCTGCCTTAGATGCGCTTACACGCGCGCACTCTGTCTTACTCATGCCTCCCAGTGCGCACACGCGCGCATGCACGTACAGCAAGAAACTTTGGTGTTGGCCACAGTGTACACCTTCCATTTCTTGACTTTCTCATGCTTATCTGTTGACACTCCTCTTTTTATGCTGTGTGATTGACATCTTTCACATACCACTTTGCTCCAATGAGCTTGATTTCTTCCTGACATTCCCCCCTGTGATGTCACCTATCTCCTACTCTGTAACTCCCCCTTATCTAACTCTTACACTACACGGAATGTGCTCATTTGCTATGTGACAGTGTGATTCACTATCCTACCACTCATTTACATAGGATTGCCTACTAATGCTTAGTTACATGTCTTACACTCAGCTTCCCCCCTTAGCAACCACTAGATTGTGGCCATGTTGTTTTTGGTCTGCTAGTCCCTGCATTGCAAATCCATGCATTACATAAAACCCACATTTGTGGGTTTCAAACCTTTATTTTTCTGTTTTATATAGCGTAGCCCGTTTGCGCGGGGCTGCGCTGCGTTTAAACCTCGCCGATCTCCAAAAAAAAAATTATTTTATTTCATGTTTGCATCGGGTTACCATGCCAATGGCCACATATTTGGCCATTGGCATGCTGACTGCAACATTTGCACACTTTATTTGGAGCTGTCATGGCTCCGTTGTGTTATTTACAGCAACGTACTCAGTTGTCAACTGAGTATATTTCTGCACCTAACACGACTCTTACACGGGCTGGTTTCAGCTTCGTGGATTGCTAATCTACCTCATTTGCATGCCTTTCGGCTGCAAGTGAGGTGATTAGCTTATCCATGCCCTGCCTGTGTAAGAGTCGTTTTAGCTGGTCTCTTACACGGGATTTCGGGCTGTTCCTGGATTGCGATGGCTGCATGGAGTCTTACACGACTATTAGACTCCGTGCAAGCCATCGTGAATCCTGCCCATTGTAAATAAATATCTCATACCTCACTTCATTCTTCCAAAGGTTAGTGGACCTACTGCCAAGTCTTTTTTCTTCTCTATGTTTATGGTATTTATTAAATCCATTACATATTCAATATATATTTTATGCTAAATAAATAATCCAAAATATATAAATATCTGAATATATACATATAACCTTATACTACTATTATCTATTTTAAAATTATATAAAAACGTATATATATTAAAAAATTATATATATGTATAAAACCCATATATATATAAAAATTAAATATATATATATATATACATATATATATATATATATATATATATATATATATATATATAAATATATGAAAATATATATATACACATATAAAAAAATCTATATATAAGAATATATACATATATATAAAAAATGTGTATTTTTTTAAAAAATGTGTATTTTTTTTAAAAACTGTATTTTTTGCAAATATATCTTTTAAAGTTGTCATATACAACAGGTACTGCCAGACTAAAATGAAATGCCCTACATTATTGTTAAATAAAAAATCAGAATTCAATACACAGGAGGTTCATATTCAAAAGTTTACTAGTGTACACCAGGAGGCAAAAAAACATACAAGTACAGAATTTTGTCTGACATGAAGCAGGAAGCACACAATTTTATATAGGTTTAACATTTAGCTATGCCCACCTTACTGACATGATATGTCACAGGGCATCTACATCACTTTAGCTTACAAGCCACTATTCTTTTAATCTGCTGATGCAGTATGTTTTTAAAAAAAAACATTTCCTCTAGATACAATACGGCCTTGCTATCCAGCTGGTCAGTCATAATGTCTTTCTGTAAAGTTACTTATTCAAGGTTTCATATCAGTTCGAATACAATGGCAGCTTCAGTCTTTTAATGTATGTCTTTGTTCTCTGTTATACTTTCTCACACAGCTGCGTGATATCTAAGTAACACATATACAAGGCCATCTCATTCTAACAGAAAGAGCAGAAGATTATTATTTCACAAATTTAATTTCCTGACCCAGCAGATAATCACTTGTGAAAAGCATAAACATTAAAACTTGCTAAGCTAGCATTCTGTCAGGGTCAGGGATCAGCTTTTGCTTCAAGCCACACTGCAGTTTCAAAACTACTTCACATTTAGACATGAATTAATTTTACTACTATATGATTAATAGAATAAAATGCAATATATACTACTTTGCTTTTAAACTAGCATTTCTCATGTATTGAAATACACATTTTTCTAACATTTTCCCCCTATTAATACTTTTTATTCTATTTTGAAGTATGCATAGTGTCATTTCATCTCCTAGCCTTTTCCGCTCAGGATTTTCAGCTAGGTGAGTCATTTAATCTATACTTCAGAGAAAGTGTCATCTGAAATCAATCTTTCAATTTCAATATCTTGGTAGAAAGTTTCAGTAACAGATACATCAACAAAATCTTTGATTAATCTTTTCATGCAGGGTATTCCACAGCAAACACATGCTCCTATTAGGAGTATACCCACACAAATAGCAATTAGAATGTTCATTAGGATGGAACCCCATCCCCCAAACAGATTCTGGAAAAAGTCCGTCAGTGTGTTTGGGCCTGGTTCAGTCATGGCGGATACTTGCTGAATTACTTCTAGGTGATTATTTATCTCATGGCGATTGTCAGGGATAAAAGCACAGCATTCTTCTTTGATAAGCGCGTACGTACCACCTCTCGCCGCTAGGGTGAAGTCAAGAGCCATCCGATTTTGTAGTACAACAGTTCTCATTGCATTCAGTTCATCAGTCACCAATTCTAGGGTGGAAAAAGTTGCATTACTCATTACTTCGAGAAGTTTCGACAACTTCCTCAGCTCCCAGATCGATTTGACTGCTCCATAAGCTGGGAGTATTCCTGCCCAGGATATAACACTGTCACTCAAGTCCATATGAGTCAATTCACTTTTGTCTTTTACTGAATTATGGTCTTTCCAACCAGCTTTGATCTTCCCAACTGGATTCACAGGTTTCTTAACTGGACCTTCAGATTTTCGAGCTGTTTCCCCTTACGTTTGTATCTTACCCAAAGGTAATTCTGCAGTATGTCTTATTGCGGAACCAAGTAACCCAAAAACAACTGCGGACCAATTCTCAGGTAACCATTTATATGCCTTTTTCCCACAAATAAAATAACAGTTTTCTACTTTAGTACTAATACGCATCAGCCCTGCATGAAACATTTTTGATCTATAACTGACAATTGTTTAAACAAAACTGGATTTTTTTGAATGTCACTCATAGTTGTTTTCAATGAGTTTAAATACGAGTCATAATTAGTATTGCAAAAAGTATTGCCATTACTATTCTTAATATAACATCGGTAAGATATGGTTATATTGCAATTGCTCCAGCCCACCTGGAGAGTGTCATTTTTATAGAAACATACAACTCCTTTTTGTGTGACAGATAAAAATAAAGCTATTTTGTCCTGTGATCTCACAGTTCCTGTGTCGAAAAGTAAATTCTCCCAAGTCTCATTTATCCCCAAAGGGACAGCAGACATTACCAGTCCTCCATATACTGTTGGTATAGCTGTACAAACCCAGCAATTTGAAACGTTCATAGTCTCTGCATACACACGTTTCATGGCCAGGTATGTGTTAAAATTTGGATGCCAGTCTATAGAAGTTTCATCACGCCTTCCCACTTTCACTTGTGTGGTTGTGTGTAGGATAAACCACAGCAAGAGAAAAATTGTCACAATTACAGTTAATAAATGTACACACAACAAAATGATTATGCAACATCTCTGGGGTTGATCTAAACTTCTATTTGCTTTGTTTTTGGCCATCTTGGTCTGGGTGTGTATCAGTCACAAAGTTTTTATCAAGTTGAAAGTTCTTTACCGGTTTACAATGCGTTAAATGAACACAGGACATCCTCTCGGCCACTCTAACTGCAGTAGGCGTTGCCAACAAAACCTGGTACGGACCTTCCCACTTTGGACTCGCCCAGTTTTTCCTTTTCGTCACTTTCAGCCACACCCAACTTCCAGGGCCCACGACTGCTTCCACCGGTCTGGTCTGTTCCTTATCTGAAAGAGAGTTAAACTGCAAAACAGACTTATTCATTAACAATTTCTTCATATACTCTGCTAACGAACTGTCAGCCTCTTGTTCTGCAGGCATGAGAGCTTTCCACTGAGGCACATAGTATGCTCTCCCAAAATCATTTCAAAGGAGTCAAACCCTTTGCATTTGGAACCGTTCTCATACTCAGCAATGCTAAAGGCAGACAGTATATCCAATTCTTTTGGGTCTCTTCTACTAGCTTCCTTAACTTGTTCTTTAGGGTACCATTGTACCTTTCCACCAGTCCTGCTGACTGTGGGTGGTAAGCACAATGGTTCTTCAAGGAGATACCAAAAAATCTCCCAAGCTGGTGAATCGTCTGATTCACAAAATGTGTGCCATTGTCACTATAAATCCTCTCCAGAATGCCAAATCTAGGGATTACATCTTTTATCAGGGCTTTTGCCACTGTTGCTGCATCCGGGTTTTTGGTTGGAAAAGCTTCTACCCATTTAGAAAACATGTCTACAATAACTAAACAAAACTTCTTCCCTTCACATTTATTCAATTCTATGAAATCCATACAGATAGTATGGAACGGGTATGGTGGTATAGGAAAACTTCTTGCTTGGTTTTAAATGCTCCTTGTGCATGATGCTTGTTACAAGTATGACAAGCTGCAAAAAATTTTTTTGTGTAGTTTATGTATCCATATGTTTGGAATATTCGATTTACTAACTGTACCATCCCGCCTGTTGAGACATGGCACTGCCCATAGCTCAACAAAGCTGCATATCTAAATAAATTAGACGGCAATATCGGTTTTCTTTCTTTGGAAATGTACAGTCCATTCTCAAGAATTGCACCTCGTTTTACCCATTTTTGTTTTTCTACTTTTGTAGTAAGCGTCTGCATTGTTTTTAACATGTCTAAATCTAAAATCTCAGAGGGTTGTAATTCCTCATTTAAAAGTAAAGTTTCTGAGTCTGAGGCTGCTTGCTTTGCAGCTGCATCAGCTCGTGCATTGCCTTTCAAAATCTTATCTTGTTGTTTTGTATGAGCTACACATTTACAAATAGCTACTTTGGTAGGTAACTGAATAGATTCTAATAACTCCAAAATAAATTGCGCATGATTAATAGGTTTTCCACTAGATGTTATCATTCCTCTATTTTTCCATTGTTGTGCAAATACATGTACTGTAGAAAAAGCATACTGACTGTCAGTATATATGTTTACACACTTGTTTTTTGCTAAAGTACATGCTCTCGTCAAAGCTATCAACTCTGCTGCTTGTGCAGATAAGTTGTGTGGTAAGGATTGAGCTTCTAAAATTTCATTGTCTTGTAACTACTGCATATCCCACCAGATTCTTCCCTGTAGGACCCCTTCTGCATGAGCCGTCCACGTAATATGTCACCTCGGCATTATCCAAGGGCATATCTGTAAGATCTTGTCTAGGTAAAGCTAACTGTTCAATTTCCTGCAGGCAGCTGTGTGGTGTGCCCTCCGCAGGAGTTGGAAGTAATGTTGATGGATTCAATGTCGTACATCATTCAATTGTCATATGAGGTTGGCTCAGCAGTATAGTCATACATGAAAGATGTCTAGCAGGAGAAAGGTATGCCATTTTCTCTTGCAGTAAAATTATTGCAACTGCATGAGGCGCACTCAATGTGAGAGGGTGGAATAACGCCACTGAGGCCGAAGCCTGTACTGCCATTGTGGCTGCAACTACTGCTTGTACACAGTGAGGCAAAGATCGCGCCACTGGGTCTAACTGTGATGAATAGTAGGCTATGGGGCGTTGCTTGTCCCCATGTTGTTGCATCAATACTGACGTCATAGATCCTTGCTTACAATCTACGGTCTGAAAGAACCGTTTGTGATAATTTGAAAGTCCTAAAACTAATGAAGAAGCTATCAACTGCTTCAACCTGCAGAAAGCCGTTTCCGCTTCAGTTGTCCATTGTAAAATATCTTGTGCTGCCATTGGTGTCTTATATATCAAGTCAGTTAATGGAGCAGATTCCAAAGCATAATTTGGTATCCAGCTCCGACAAAAATTAGTTGTACCTAAGAAAGACATCATTTCTTTCTTGGTTGTTGGTTTGGGTGCTTGCATTGCTAAAAATTTCAATAATGCTACTGTATCCTCCCTGCACTGTTGCTGGGTGGGGGCTGCTAGCAAGATGTCATCTACATAAAGTAGAATTTGACTACCTCCCGGTGGGGTAAATCCTGCCAGGTTGCTAGCCATTTCTTGTGCAAAAATTGTTGGGCTCTCACAATATCCCTGTGGTAGTCGAGTATACGTATACCTTTTACCCTGAAATGTAAATGCAAACCAATATTGACTATCAGGATGTATAGGTATTGAAAAGAAAGCATTGCTAATATCTACCACAGAAATACTTCTGTTGTGGTTCTAAATCATTTAACAAAGTATGTGGGTCTGGCACCGTAGGTGCTCTAGGTATTACTGCATTATTTACAGCTTGTAAATCTTGTACCATCCGCCATTCCCGTTTGCTTTTTAACAGGAAATAGGGGTGTATTACATGGTGAATCAGGAGATTCTACCAGTACTCCTTCTTTGAGTAATGCTGCTATTATAGGTTTAATTCCTATTTCTGCATCATTTCTCAAAGGGTATTGTCTTTTCTGTGGTCTAAAAGCTTACTTTGGGGTTATTGTAACTGGTCCTGCTGTTCGAATAAGTCCTACATCTGACTTGCCTGTTGACCAGAGAGTTGTCAGAATTTCACATAAGGTCTTTTCTTCTTCTTCTAATAAAAATGCTAATCAGCTGTCCTTGCTAGATTGCAAGTGTACAGCTGGATGTGTCTGTGTCAACCAATTCAGTTTTTGTTTTTGTATCCCTTGTACTGATAGTTCTAAATCAGTCTTGTTTCTCCCATCTTGTTACTTTTTCTCCTAAATCTGCCCATTTGACAGTTTTGTTCTTTGTCAAGCTGACATGTGGCAACTGATTTGATCTATACAATGCAAGGAATTCTTGAGGTAATGAACAGCTAACTACACTGTTCCTCTCAGTATCCCAGTACAAAGTACGCAAAACCAATCTAGTTGCACGATTTCTAAACAGTTCTTGCTCATACTCTCTATCAGATCCTGGTGTGGTACAGTAATATAGAGTACAGTGTAACAAATGCTGTTGATCAGTGTCAAGGGAGGGGGCTTTACTGATGGCTACGTTCATCAGCTACTCGGTCACTGCCCCTGGACCAGTCGTGACTAGGTCCTGGCTGTACCAATAAAAGGTTTCACCCTCCGATCACACTACAAAGGTATCCATTTGTCTCTGTGCCTCCATACCTTGTACAGTTGGAACTACTGCTATGCCAAATATCTGCATAAGGTCCCTGCCCAATAGGTTTACTGGACACTTTGCAGACACAACTATTTTACTTCTCTGGGTCATACCTGAAACAGGGTCAGTTATTGCTATATCATGGGAAAGTGGTTCCCTGTATAGCTGTCCATTTCTTGACTTTACTGGTATATAATCAGGTGATTCTGAATGTTCTGGTAACTTGGAGGGTGTATCAAAGTCCGTGGCGCTCCTGAGTCACACAGGAATTTGACTTCCCTTCCTCCACCAGAAGTATAACTTCCGGTTTCATTATCTGCCAAGTAGAGCTCTAAGCTCAACAATGCCAAGTCCAAAATTTCACTTTCTTCATCCTCCATATCTACTTGCACTTCCTCTACTCCTTCTATCACATTTACATTTGTTTTCTGTTTATTAAGTTTTCCTGATGATTTCTGACTTTCACTTGATGTATCCTCACTATCATATAGTCAGTCCTCATCTCCTTTATCTTCTGTAATTACCTTCTTGTTTTGCCTACAATCCCTTGCTAGATGCCCTTTTTCCGCATTTGAAGCATTCACCTCTCTTTTCCTCTCTTCAAAATCTTCTGATCATTTGTCAGACTGTTTGTTTCCCTGGGCATTCTTCTTGCCCTTTTTACCTGACTGTAATACAAATACTTCAGCTCCGTCTTCAGCAGTGAAGACTTGTGCCTTCTTTTTCTTTTTACTATTAAAATGTCTCTCAGCATGTCTAGCGTATTTGAGTAAGGCTTGTAGCCTCCCTGTTCGATGATCTATCATATGCTTCATAATGAAGCTACTAATAGGTGCAATGCAACCTTTCAAAAATGCATTTTTTAATTGTTGTTCATACGGGGAATCATTCGTTTGGTTCTCATACCGCTATGATTATTAAAACATTCTAATAATCTAGCATAATATCCATCTATTGTCTCAATTTCCTGTTGTATGCATTGATTAATGCAAGTCCAGTCTGCTCTAGGTTTCCATTTCTCAGAGATTCGGTCTGTCAGACCTTTCACTCTGTTGTCTAACTCTGCGTCACTATGTGGGAGTGGTCTGAGCTCTGCATTACGAGGATTCCAGGCGCCACAAATCATGTGCCAATCTGGACCTATAATTTGTCTCACTACATTTTCTAGTTCTTCCCCATTCAAGTGGTAACTTAACCTCATGCCTTGTAAATCTTCTAAAAATTTCGTAAAATTAACTTTCGGATGGGGGATTCCCTCAGTAGCCTTCCGGATGTCTTCTGGTGTCCATGGTCTATATACTAAGAGTGTTGGATCCTGCCCTTCCTGTCCTGCCTGAGGATTTGGAACTTCTATAAGTGGGCATATTTCTTCCTCACTCTCATCCTGTAGATTCCTCTCTATTTGGTATGATTCTGTGTCCCTATGTGTTTTACCTGTTCAGGACCTAGTCTCAATAGGATCTCTAACAAATGGTTGTGGTCTTACTGAAACTTCAGGATAACACGGAGGTGGACCAGCCTGTCCACTCGCTTCATATCCTGAAATGGGTAAGGGAGGGGGTAAAGGAGGAGGAGGAGCTGTCACTATTACCAAGTTATTATCGTCTTTGTCTAAAAATAATGTTTTTGAATTTTTAAGCTTCTGTTCTCTACGATTTGTTTCCTCAATCCACCTGTGTGCTTGAGGAATGCCTAGTTGGCGTTACTTTTTGCCTGACCTCCTGCATCAGATTTAAGCTGTTTAAGGAGTTTAACTAGTGAAGGTTTATCTAGTTTACCATCAAATTCATACTTATTAACCCATTTCGTATAATACCTAACGTTATCAGAATGTTGTAATTGCATATATTTTGCGTCTTCTGTTAGGGGCGGATCTCGCGAGGTTTTAATGCACTGATTACCCATGTCAAAGAAAATGTTACGTAATTCTTTTTTATCACGTGATATCAATTTCTTAGTTCCTGTTTACAGTTTATCTAGAATAACTGTCTACCTTATTCTGTTACCCTGATCTATGACCAAATATATAGTACTTCCTTTTGTCCCTGATCTGCAAAACAAATCTTGACAATAATATACTGTAACCTAGTCCCTGATCTAAAACAGAAAAAAGGCAAATTCTTCCTACCTGAGCCTCCTGGTTTTGAAAATCGTTCAAATTCCGCTCTTGACACAGATCAGAAAGTGGCCAGCCTCTTTACACGACAATTCAGTCGGAGGTCTTTTCACTCAAGAAGAACCATTTCGGTAACTTCTCCTGCGCAGTATTCGACCACCGATATGCTCTGATCTGCAGCTTACCAAGGGAATTCTGTCTCGAAAGGACCAAACTGTTAAATAAAAAATCAGAATTCAATACACAGGAGGTTCAGATTCAAAAGTTTACTAGTGTACACCAGGAGGCAAAAAACCATACAAGTACAGAATTTTGTCTGACATGAAGCAGGAAGCACACAATTTTATATAGGTTTTACATTTAGCTATGCCCACCTTACTGACGTGATATGTCACAGGGCATCTACATCACTTTAGCTTACAAGCCTCTATTCTTTTAATCTGCGATGCAGTATGTTTTTAAAAAAAACTTTTCCTCTAGATACAATACGGCCTTGCTATCCAGCTGGTCAGTCATAATGTCTTTCTGTAAAGTTACTTATTCAAGGTTTCATATCAGTTCGAATACAATGGCAACTTCAGTCTTTTAATGTATGTCTTTGTTCTCTGTTATACTTTCTCACACAGCTGCATGATATCTAAGTAACACATATACAAGGCCATCTCATTCTAACAGGAAGAGCAGAAGATTATTATTTCACACATTTAATTTCCTGACCCAGCAGATAATCACTTGTGAAAAGCATAAACATTAAAACTTGCTAAGCTAGCATTCTGTCAGGGTCAGGGATCAGCTTTTGCTTCAAGCCATACTGCAGTTTCAAAACTACTTCACATTTAGACATGAATTAATTTTACTACTATATGATTAATAGAATAAAATGCATTATATACTACTTTGCTTTTAAACTAGCATTTCTCATGTATTCAAATACACATTTTTCTAACAATTATATATTATCTTTCTAAACTTTTCAACTTTAGTAGGCACATGATAGAGAATATGTCATTCAAACCTGGGTACATATGTGCATTTAATCTAATTTGCCAAAATAGTTCCATTTTTTCTAACAATAAACCATAGGGCCCACCTCTTCCATCTTGTATAATCTGGTGGATGATCTTAAATCTAAACTTATGATCAGGATAGGCCACCGTGTGCCTCGCTAATGCATTGTCCTCCTTTTTCTGAGCTATACCTCTCAAGTGTTCAGATATTATATCCCTGAACCTCAGCTCTGTTTCTCCTATATAAAAGGAAGGACATGCTTGGCATTTTGCCACATATACTATCCCCCGGGTGTTACAATTGAATTTCCCTTTCAAATTGATCTGGAAACCATTAATATCCAAATTACTGCCCACATCTATAGTATAACAATAGGGGCAGGATCCACATTGCAACATACCTATACTTCTCTGGATAATGGTTCTCTGTCTTTGAAACATAGTTTTAAAACTGATAACTTTCCTCCAAACAACTTTGGGCATGAAATTGAATTTTGAGCCCAATGCGACATCTTCGTTCAACAATGACCAATTCTTAATGATGATTTCCTTGATCTGGGCATGATCTGAAGAAAAATTCATAATACATGCCAACTTAAACTCATTTGATTGCTTATGTATTGTGTCAGTATTTGTTTCCAAGCAATTCCTAGAACTATGTTGGTTGAACAGAGTGTCTGATTGTGACCTAAGAATTGGTTCATAAAATACACTCATTTTTTTAGATGCCACTTCTTGTATAAGTTCTTCTATCATTGTAAGCGGGTAAGCCCTATTTAAAAACATTTACTTTAAAACCATACATTCCGCTTTAAATTTCTCATTTGTCATGATCATTCTTGCTGCCCTCACCAATTGACCTTTTAATACCGATCGATTTTGGTATATTGGATGGCGCTTGTAAAATGTAAAAATGTATTGGAATATGTTGGTTTCCTATGTAATGTAGCTTCATAGCACTTCTCTAATGCATTTTTTGTTAAATTTACATCCAAAAAGACTATAGATGTGGTCTGGAATGAATGGGTGAATCTCACAAAATCTGTTGTACCATTCATTATGGCTACCAAATCAGTGGCTGTTTGTGCTGACCCCTCGATGACTATAAATATGTCATATATGAATCTCCCATAGTACCTAGTTACATCTTTAAAGTTGTCATTACAGAAAATGTACATGGTTTCCCAATAAGACAAAACAAAATTGGCATAACTAGAGCCACACGGTGAGCCCATTGCCACTCCTTGTTTCTGTATGTAAAAGTGTTTGTCAAAGAAAATGAAATTATAAGATATAATTATATCTAAAATTTCTTGTACTAAAGTCATTTCAGTTTCAGGAGCATTTTTCTGTCACATTCTTGCTATCACCCATTCTATTCCCTGTTGTTGTGGAATGCAAGTGTATAACTCTCTTACATCTATTGTTAAAAAGTTATATTGTTCATTGTAAGTAAGATTGTTCAAACTACTCAGAAATGCCCAGAAGTCCTTTAGAATCCATTGTTCATCTGATACATATTTTTTCAATATAGAGTCTACAAATTTAGCACATGCATAAGTTGACGAATTCCTTCCATCCACTATTGGTCTAAAGGGGGGTGGGGTTTCAAGATTTTTATGAATTTTCGGAACTCCAAACATGTATGGTACTCTAGGGGCCAATATCATTAAATAATTAAACGTATGTAAATCATTTCTAGCTTCAATGAAAAGCTAATTAAGAAAACTCTTAATAAATTGATTAGCTTTATTATATTCATTCAATGATGCTAGATGATAAGTCTCTCCCTCTAAAATGTTCCTGATGCGATTTTCATAATCTATCATATCCATAAGTGTCCCAGGCTGGTCTGAGCCTAACATTGAGCAGCATTCTGCCTTCTCCTAGGATGGTGCTGCAGTATGAACAGAAAACAATTGACTTTAACAACTAGCTTAGAGTATGGTATCATTCAAATGGGGTGCAATATGTGCCAGCCATGGAGGGTATGACTAACAGACTATGCTGCTTTGCCAAGGATGGTCTGTACCTGTCATCTCTGGGATTTCAACTATTGGTTAAAATCATGTCCTACCCCATACTGCCTTTTAAGGCATTGAAAACCTGATAAACCTATAGCTAAACTACCTCAGGAAAATCTGAAGGTACTACTGCTGAATGCCAGATGTCTAAACAAGAAATTCCATTCCTTACAAGCACTCTTCACCCTGGAGAATGTAGACATCTGTACAGTTACTGAGAAATTATTTAAAGCCAAGGAGAGCACTCTGGCAGAGCAGGGCTACAATGCCTTCCACACATTTAGACGAAATACTGCACAGGAAGGGACAAAAGGTAGAGGTGACATACGGCTTTTATATAGGTTTTACATTTAGCTATGCCCACCTTACTGGCGTGATATGTCACAGGGCATCTACATCACTTTAGCTTACAAGCCTCTATTCTTTTAATCTACGTGCAGTATGTTTTTAAAAAACTTTTCCTCTAGATACAATCGGCCTTGCTATCCAGCTGGTCAGTCATAATGTCTTTTCTGTAAAGTTACTTATTCAGGTTTCATATCAGTTAGAATACAATGGCAACTTCAGTCTTTTAATGTATGTCTTTGTTCTCTGTTATACTTTCTCACACAGCTGCATGATATCTAAGTAACACATATACAAGGCCATCTCATTCTAACAGGAAGAGCAGAAGATTATTATTTCACACATTTAATTTCCTGACCCAGCAGATAATCACTTGTGAAAAGCATAAACATTAAAACTTGCTAAGCTAGCATTCTGTCAGGGTCAGGGATCAGCTTTTGCTTCAAGCCATACTGCAGTTTCAAAACTACTTCACATTTAGACATGAATTAATTTTACTACTATATGATTAATAGAATAAAATGCATTATATACTACTTTGCTTTTAAACTAGCATTTCTCATGTATTCAAATACACATTTTTCTAACAATTATATATTATCTTTCTAAACTTTTCAACTTTAGTAGGCACATGATAGAGAATTTGTCATTCAAACATGGGTACATATGTGCATTTAATCTAATTTGCCAAAATAGTTCCATTTTTTCTAACAATAAACCATAGGGCCCACCTCTTCCATCTTGTATAATCTGGTGAATGATCTTAAATCTAAACTTATGATCAGGAAAGGCCACCGTGTGCCTTGCTAATGCATTGTCCTCCTTTTTCTGAGCTATACCTCTCAAGTGTTCAGATATTATATCCCTGAACCTCCGCTCTGTTTCTCCTATATAAAAGGAAGGACATGCTTCACATTTTGCCACATATACTATCCCCCGGGTGTTACAATTGAATTTCCCTTTCAAATTGATCTGGAAACCATTAATATCCAAATTACTGCCCACATCTATAGTATAACAATAGGGGCAGGATCCACATTGCAACATACCTATACTTCTCTGGATAATGGTTCTCTGTCTTTGAAACATAGTTTTAAAACTGATACCTTTCCTCCAAACAACTTTGGGCATGAAATTGAATTTTGAGCCCAATGCGACATCTTCGTTCAACAATGACCAATTCTTAATGATGATTTCCTTGATCTGGGCATGATCTGAAGAAAAATTCATAATACATGCCAACTTAAACTCATTTGATTGCTTATGTATTGTGTCAGTATTTGTTTCCAAGCAATTCCTAGAACTATGTTGGTTGAACAGAGTGTCTGATTGTGACCTAAGAATTGGTTCATAAAATACACTCATTTTTTAGATGCCACGTCTTGTATAAGTTTTTCTATCATTGTAAGCGGGTAAACCCTATTTAAAAACATTTGCTTTAAAACCATACATTCCTCTTTAAATTTCTCATTTGTCATGATCATTCTTGCTGCCCTCACCAATTGACCTTTTAATACCGATCAATTTTGGTATATTGGATGGCGCTTGTAAAATGTAAAAATTTATTGGAATATGTTGGTTTCCTATGTAATGTAGCTTCATAGCACTTATCTAATGCATTTTTTGTTAAATTTACATCCAAAAAGACTATAGATGTGGTCTGGAATGAATGGGTGAATCTCAGAAAATCTGTTGTACCATTCATTATGGCTACCAAATCAGTGGCTGTTTGTGCTGACCCCTCGATGACTATAAATATGTCATATATGAATCTCCCATAGTACCTAGTTACATCTTTAAAGTTGTCATTACAGAAAATGTACATGGTTTCCCAATAAGACAAAACAAAATTGGCATAACTAGAGCCACACGGTGAGCCCATTGCCACTCCTTTTTTCTGTATGTAAAAGTGTTTGTCAAAGAAAATGAAATTATAAGATATAATTATATCTAAAATTTCTTGTACTAAAGTTATTTCAGTTTCAGGAGCATTTTTCTGTCGCATTCTTGCTATCACCCATTCTATTCCCTGTTGTTGTGGAATGCAAGTGTATAACTCTCTTACATCTATTGTTAAAAAGTCATATTGTTCATTGTAAGTAAGATTGTTCAAACTACTCAGAAATGCCCAGAAGTCCTTTAGAATCCATTGTTCATCTGATACATATTTTTTCAATATAGAGTCTACAAATTTAGCACATGCATAAGTTGACGAATTCCTTCCATCCACTATTGGTCTAAAGGGGGGTGGGGTTTCAAGATTTTTATGAATTTTCGGAACTCCAAACATGTATGGTACTCTAGGGGCCAATATCATTAAATAATTAAACGTATGTAAATCATTTCTAGCTTCAATGAAAAGCTAATTAAGAAAACTCTTAATAAATTGATTAGCTTTATTATATTCATTCAATGATGCTAGATGATAAGTCTCTCCCTCTAAAATGTTCCTGATGCGATTTTCATAATCTATCATATCCATAAGTGTCCCAGGCTGGTCTGAGCCTAACATTGAGCAGCATTCTGCCTTCTCCTAGGATGGTGCCGCAGTATGAACAGAAAACAATTGACTTTAACAACTAGCTTAGAGTATGGTATCATTCAAATGGGGTGCAATATGTGCCAGCCAGGGAGGGTATGACTAACAGACTATGCTGCTTTGCCAAGGATGGTCTGTACCTGTCATCGCTGGGATTTCAACTATTGGTTAAAATCATGTCCTACCCCATACTGCCTTTTAAGGCATTGAAAACCTAATAAACCTATAGCTAAACTACCTCAGGAAAATCTGAAGGTACTACTGCTGAATGCCAGATGTCTAAACAAGAAATTCCATTCCTTACAAGCACTCTTCACCCTGGAGAATGTAGACATCTGTACAGTTACTGAGAAATGATTTAAAGCCAAGGAGAGCACTCTGGCAGAGCAGGGCTACAATGCCTTCCACACATTTAGACCAAATACTGCACAGGAAGGGACAAAAGGTAGAGGTGTCTCTATTCACATGGTCTGCTAATATGATGTGCTTGAGTTCTCTGTGACCAAATTATCTTGTGCGAAGTTCCAAGCTATATCTTTGCAAGCTATAAGTCCCCCTTTATGACCCAGTGTAATGTCCTTGCTAGTCATGTCAGGCCATAAAGCTGTCTCCTTTGAAGTAAAAGTAAAACAAGAGACATTGGCTAACTCTGGAATGTTTAGGAATTATTCTGGGTCAGACATCCTACTACTAAGTGACACCTTGGAAAATGTTCAAGCCCCTTCCCCTACAAACCCTGAGAAAACTGCTGCCTATGTGGAATCATTCACAGAAACTCTGTATAAGCATATTAACAGCTGCATAGAGACAGTTGTACCTATATGAATTAAGCACAGAGTCGATTCAAAAAAGAAGTTGTCCTGGTGAAATCTCAGCATCAACAGGTTGTATAACAAAAGAAGGAAATTTACCGCAAAAATTAGGAGGTGGTATACCTAGTAAGGAAAAAAATCCATCATCAACCTAAACAAAGCAATTCAGCAGGATAATGAAGCCCTCCAAAACCAAATCTGAGGTAAAACTAGCCTCCCACACCAAGAGCAATCACAAAGCTTTCTTCAGCTGGTTCTGTAGCCTCAAAGGCGGTACACAACAATGTACCTAATTAATTGTACATGGTGCCACCTTGTCAGGAGCAAGACGATACAGAAAACTTCCTAGCTGACAGATTCAGCTCCAGTTTTAGCCACCCCCAGTACCCCTCAGCGAAAACCCACATGTATAACTCCCCTGACTATCACTAGATATCAAAACATGAACTATTTGCTTACCTCCCAACTGTCCAGATATTTGCAGAATGTCCAGATTTTTATGTGATATTTTTGCTCTGTTCCTCATAAAATTTGTGGTTTTTTGAAGACTAAAGTCACTAAATAATGACATACATTTCAGTTCCAGACATACTATCCTTCATAAAATGTATGCTAGTGCAAAATCTTTTGTTCTATCACATTTCTACATATTTATGAACAATATTTAAAATCTGTCCCCATTTTTGGGCCTTTGTCCTCCTGTTATTTTTGGCTTTGTCCAGATTTCTTGCTACTGGGACCACTAGAAACACTGTTTAACCACAGCCTCCATAAAAGCTTCATTCCAAACAAATGGAGGACTGCAATAGTTATCCTGTAGTACAAGGGTGTGCCATCCATGGTCATAGGGAACTATTGACCCATAAACCTGATTAGGCTGATATGCAAAGCTATGGAGGGAATAGCCATGGATATCCTAAATGATAGTATAAGTAACCTACAAACATTGGACCCAAATCAATTCGGGTTGGTTAAGGCTAGGTCTTGCTTACTTAGCCTGGTGGATATCTTTGAGAAGCCAAAAGCAATGGATAAATCCAGAATGGTGCATGCTGCCTATCTCGACCAGGCATTTGACACAATGCACCTCTCAAGCATTGTAGAAAAGATCACTAAAGTAGTTATAAACCCCTACATCACCCACTGGATAGCCAGCTAGGTTACAGACAGGACCCAAGAAGTTAAAATAGGAGAGTCTTCAAACTTTCTACCAAAAGGCCAATTATATGTGGGATACCTCAGGGCCCAGTGCTGGGGCTGCTCCTGTTTGACATCTGCTTCTCAGTAGTCAGGGCTAATGTCAAGGGCCTTTGACAGATAAGTCCAGACTGGGTGCAGTCACTAAATCCCCTCAAGACACAAATATCCTCCAGGAAAGCCTGAAACAGACTAATAACTAGTATCAGAGTCATGGTCTTAAACTCAATGCCAAAAAAGTGCTTCATAGTATCTTTCAGAAAGATGGCCACCACAACAAACTACTAAATTGACACTATTCCCCTAAGAGTAGACTCTTTAGTCAAGGATTTGGGAACACATGTAGACACTGATTTGGCATTTGACTATCATGTGTCTGCTGTAGTGTGGAAATCATTATACATTGCGCAACTTATAAGCAGGGACATGGCATCTAGATCCAAGCATATCATTGTTCCTTTGCACTTTGCTCTCATAAGACCAGTCATTGAATATAATACCCCCTTCGGTATATATCTGACCAAGCATATGCAATGACTGGAGTGTCACAGAGATTTCTCAAAAAGGAATCCATGGTGTGGAAACCAAGTCCTATGCAAACCATCTCAAAGACGTTCACTTATATTTGGTCTCCTACAGGCTGCTAAGAGGTGACCTATGCTTGGCCTACACAGCATTCTCCAATCCAGCTCTATGGACCTGTTGCACATCCATAAAACAAATAGCATCAGGGACACCCAATCCAGTGACCTAAACATTGTCTGCAACATAAATCAAACATGCTGGAGGGACAGGTATGTGTCTCAGAGCCTCCCCCCTTCACTTGAACAGGCTTCCCATCCATGGGCAGCAGAGTTCATCCCGTCACTTATTCAAGTAAAAACAAACTCAAAACCATTGGGAACCAAAACCTAACAATTTTTAATGACATTGCTAGGCATAAAAAGCCCCCCTTGGGTCAATAGCCTAGTATTCTACTATGATATTATGAAGAGTACCACCAAAGAAAATTATGTCAGGCAAAACAGCAGGATTTGATGAGGTCACAGCAGATATGATCAAAATGTTGGGTGAGTTAAGGGAAAAGTGGATCCTGGGGGTACTCATTGCAGTTAGGAGAGAATGATATATTGTAGATGACTGGAGGATAAACATTCTACATCCAGTATACAAAAACAAAGGGAGCACTCGCAACTGTGAACATTATAGAGGTATCAAACCTCTGTCACACTGCGTGAAAGTGCTGGAGAGGGTGACTGATAAATGAAAACACAGAACAGTAGAAAGTAAGATAGGAGATGAGCAGTTCAGCTTCAGATCAGGATGTGGCACAACTGTCCTGATGTTTGCAGTGAGACAGCAGATGGTTCAGAAAAATCTAGAGATGAGAAAAAGCCCAACTAGGCATTCCTAGACTTGGAGAAAGCATATGACAAGATTCCAAGAAAGATAATTTGGGTAGTCCTGTGGTGGTACCAAGTCATGGAAGC